>NC_092749.1:9671832-9886832 GCF_047496795.1 Chiloscyllium punctatum | reverse complement strand
TCATCAGACTCTGGTTGAAAACTCCTTCCTCATTTCCCCTCAAAGACTCGATCCAATGACTTTAAATCTCCGAACCTGGATTCTTGACCTCTCTGTGGAGGGAATACATCCTCCCTCACCTCTCTCTAGTCCCCTACCCCTATTATATACCTCAATTAAATCTTCCCCGCAGATTCCTCTGTTTCAAAGAAACAATTGCATCTATTTTCTGCAGTACAGTCCTTTTTAATGTCCTCAGTACTTTCACCAGCGCAATCACATCCTTCCTGTGATGTGGTTACTAAAGCAATATTGTACTCTGGCTGTAACCCAATTCATTTTTGTGGGCAGTTCGAACATAACCTTCCAGCTTTTATGATCTAGATCTCTGCCAATAAAGAATAACTCCCCATTTGCTGAATCAACCACCTCATCTTCTAATACTTATCCTTCAGGACATGCATTCCAGGGCCTCCATGTTCCTCCACCCTCATCATCATTTATTGTCTATTCCCTCATCTTGTTTGCTAATGCCTACCCCCTTACTTTGCTAGTTTGAACTCTATTTGTTGTTTGCTGCCAATTTGACCAGCCTATTGATATCTTCCTGCAGTCTGCAGCTTTCTTCATCAACATCAACCGCATGCCCAATGGTTCCTAATTCCATGACGCCCATAGATCCCCTACATTGTCAAAATGGGCCACTCAGTCCAACAAGTCCACACTGACTCTCCAAAGACCATCACACCCATACGCACTGCTCCCCCCAATGCTATGCCTGTGACCCTGCATTCCTCATGGCTAACCCACCTAGTCTGCACATCCCTGGACACTCTGAACAATTTAACATGACCAAACCACCTTAACCTGCACATCGTTGCACTGTGGGAGGAAACCAGAGCACCTGGAGGGAACCCACACAGGCCAGGGGAGAATGTGCAAACACAACACAGTCACCCTAGTCTGGAATCAAACTCAGTTCCCTGGCGCTGTGAGGCAGCAGTGCTAACCACTGAGCTACTGTGCCTTACTACCAGTCATATTCTTTGGTTTCCTGTCATTGAGTCCATTTGGGTATAGCTTGACACTTTTTTTTGGATTATAATGTGTAACTTTTCTAACTTCTCAAAAGCTTCGTTGAAATCCACAGAGAATACATCAAGTGAAATAACCTCATTGAGCTTCCTGACTAATGCTTCCAAAAGATACAATTATATTAGTCAGATACGGCTTTGCCTTAACAAACCCATGATAGTAGTCCCTCATTAACCCACGCCTGTCTAAATTACAGTTTATACTGTGCATCAAAATTTGTTCTTATTGTTTCCCCATCAATACAGTGGCCTGTAATTATTCAGGATTCCTTTTTAAACAATGGGGCAAAGTTCCCTAAGGGGATTATCCCCATTTGTCCTTTCAAGTCATAATTTTTAGCACATCATTAATTGTCAGGTCTCTTATGATAAAGTGGTAATGTCCCTATCTCTAATCTAGGAAGCACTAGCTCATGTCCTACCTGCTCCCGATGTGTGTAATGACATTTCTGAACAGGTTGATGACAGAATATCTATCATTGAATTTCTCAGCTTCTCTCTCCCTGGCATTAGTTTTAAACAAAATATGGCATGCTAAGGTATTGTGAAGCAAGAACAGTGAAGAACCTAAGAATCAGAAACAAAATTGAAGCCATCTTGTTCCAAAAATGCTTGAAAATTCTGTGGAGTGGAGAGGCAATTATTGTATGCAAGGGAAGGAAATGGGGAGGTGGAGGGGTAGTGGGGATGCTCCAGTGATAACATTGATACATTGCTCTCAGTACAAAGGGAAAACACAAAGAAGCAAAATCAATTGCTAAACACCATGGCACACGTCATGTCACTTTTCAACACAACTACTGATGGGTCCAGAACAGCATTGCTCTATTGCCCAGTGAGTTATTGCGACCAGACAGTGTTCACAATCTACCTCAGGCAAAGTTGCAGACTATATATTCTGCAGCTGAAAAGTAGTCTCTAGACTCTTGCAGCCGCTAAGATTTATTTTGCAGGTAAGTAGCTATTTAATATTGTCACAAAGGCTGCATTAAATAAAAAAAATACAGCCATCCATCTCCTAACACAAATGCCATTTTATGCTGCCAAATTCTTGACTTGTGATCTTGGGCTGTTCTGCCACAAAATGCAAATGGTTTGGTTGAGTTCCAGGAGGCCACATATTTCTGCATCGTTTTTGTCAAACTAGCCCCAGTGACTTTGGTGCTTGAACCCAATAGTCTAGGACAGCTGACTTTATTTGATTCCACTTGCCAGAAGTGGAGTTGGACACGTGAGGGTTTTCCAGATTGATTGTGAGCTACATTTAGAATTGCTCTCCGTCATCAGGCTACTTTAGCACTGAGCTAACGACCCGCCTCCTCTTGGAATTTTGAATGTTGTGATGTCTTAGTGCCACATGGATGTTTGTTACTGATTGAATGAATCGATGAGCTGTCCAGCAGGGATCAATCCCCCTTCATGGAGCAACTCATATAGACATCACTTAGACCTTTGATTCAAACAAAGACATAGTCCATGAAGTACCAGTCAACAGAAGTCCCTAGTACAGAGCACTGAGAGCTGAACTGTGTGTCAGTGACCCATCAGAGTTCTAGAAAAATGCCACCAGCAATGTCTCTTCTGGATTCAATGGGAGGATCGGTGAGCAAATGCTTGAGTCCTTCTTGAGACCAACTCCATTGTTTTCAGGCAAAATGTCTGCAAAATCAGCTCCAATGACTGGAAGCTCTTGTTTATCCAACTTGCAAATGGTCAATGTTCCAGAGAATGGCAAAGCAAATATTTCAAAGATACTTTGAAGCCTTTCCTAAGTATAGCAACCTCAACATTGATAAATGTTTGAGCCACAAGGAGAGGCTGAATAGGCTGGGGCTATTTTCTCTGGAGCAATGGATGCTGAGGGGTGACCTTATAGAGGTTTATAAAATCATGAGGGGCATGAGTAGAAGACAAGGTCTTTTCCCTGGGGTGGGGGAGTCTAGAACCAGAGGGGCAAAGGTTTGAAGTGAGAGAGGAAAGATTTAAAGGAGACCTAAGGGGCAATCTTTTCATACTGAAGTTGGTGCGTGTATGGAATGAGCTGCCAGAGGAAGTGGGAAGGCTGTAAAATTATAACTTTTAAAAAACATCTGAATGAGTACATGAATGGGAAGGGTTTAGAGAATAATGGGCCAACTGCTGGCAAATGGGACTAGGTTAATTTAGGATATCTGAGGGGCATGGATGAGTTGAAACAAATGGTCTGTTTCTGTGCTGTACATCTCTATGACTGTATGACTCTACAAGCTTGTTATTATTCCTTCAACATGGTGACAAATTGTCCACCAAGCTGATGAGAGGGAATGAGAGGGAAAGAAAGGGAAGGAATTCCTGCATTTCGGATCCTACAATATAGTGGATCAAGAGTCAGCCTGCTCAATGACATGAAGACTGACTCACAACCCTGAGAGGACATCTTCCTTGAATCGAGGGACAGCCTGCAATGAGAAGGTTAGATTTTCTCTCATTCCCAGGCACCACACCTGTTGCAACAAAGAACTGGAAAATAATAGTCAGTGGCTCCATATTTTCACCCTTGTTTCTTTTAGTAGCCTGGATATAGGTCATGCAAACCTTAAAATACTATCCAAGAGTCTCATTCCTTTAACATTTCTTCTCTTGCTATAATTGTCTCAATCAGAAATTCACTCTCTTGTTCCGTAGCTATTGCAGTGTTCCCTCTGTTGTGAAGACAAACACAGCCTTCATTCAGAACCATACCCACATCTTCTGCCTCTATTCACAAGTTACCTTTCTGGACTCTAATTGGCCCTATTCTTTTGTTAGTTATTCTGAAGCTCAGAATGTAGTTACAAACCACATTTAGTTTTTCTTGATTTAACTTGGCAATATTATTTCCAACATAGTTTTCCTAATTTTCTTTTCAACTTCACCATTACACTTTCCATCCATTTTTCTGCAGGATCAGATCATAGCTTTTCTTTTTTGCCTGATCATATTTTGTATGCATTTCGATATCCAGGGAGTCAATATTTTAGAGTCCACTGCTTTTTATTTCTGGGAATTTATTTGTTCAGGATCCTTTGTATCTTGAGAAGGATTTGATTTGCATCCCACTGCTGGAAATTCCTATCTCATCTTTGACTTAATTATTTGTTCTGGGATGTGAGCATTGCCAACATTTACTGCCCACCCCTAATTGCCTCAGAGAAGATGGTGGCTAGCTGCCTTCTTGAAAAGCCGCAGCCTTTGTTGTAAAATTGGCCTTCACTTATTTTAAAGTTTTTCCTCTTGGTCTTTTATTTCCATAACGGCATTGAAAAATTGAATTATGATTGCAAGCTGCTGCCAGAACAGTGGCCATAATTTCGTGAAAAGATTGTTGGCATATGTTCAAAAATTCTGCCTGTACTCCAACTCATAAAAATCCTATTCATCCATTATCGCTATTTTTTTCATTCATTCTCTCTCTCTCTATCTCTCTTTTTCCTACGTCAGGAGTAAACGTGAAGCAACAACTATAACTTTACATTCTGGTGGCTATCAGGTCATTACACGAAAGAGACTACTGCTGAGACGTTACCTTCATACTTGAGATTCAAAATGTAAGGGCCACCTCTTTATTTCTAGACTGTAGCCAACTATCCTTAGATCAAGGAAACTGTGTAAGAAGATATTTGCAGTTTTAAAAATAAGTTGTTGGAGCCCATTATAAATTTTATCCATGATGTTGCCTCATACAAAAAGTGAGGGGAGACCCAGACAAGTCAGCACTATCTGTGGGTGTTCAGGGAAATTCTGCCTAGAGACAGTCATTTGATTGGCTTTTCAATTGGCACCAATTATTGTAGGTTCAGGAGGGCTCAATGTAATAGCAACGAGTTGATTGGTTACTGGCTTCAGCTTTGGGTGTGGACATTACAGCAGAAACATCAACCTTGCAAAGAGAAAACATCCATTTTTTTTCTCTCTCTTGCCCTTATCTGCCTCATCTCCACTTGCACCCTCCCCCCCCCCCCCCATATCCATCAACCCCTTAACAGCCCTTCAGGGTGGAGCAGTGAAAGAAACCTCTTCGTAACTAGCTCTTCTCCTTCAGGTTTCTCTACTTTCCCTGAAACTCCCCTGTGGAAAGGAAAACTGGGGGGAAAAAAAAACACCATCTGTGAAACTGAAAGGGCAAATCCTCAAGAAGTGAATGAAAATCCTGTAAGTGAGAATTGCTATCCACACCTTGTGACATCAACATCGATCAGAAAACATTGGAAGGATCCAAAGGAAAATGACTCGTTGGTGGCTGTGATCTAGACTGGTTCCAGAACTGAGCTTCTCTGACTTCCTTCTTCCTCTTTCACACCCTTAATACTTTTACTGCATTTGTGTATCTCTTTGTCTGTGCGTGACAGTGTTAAAAAGCTTAAATTCTGGAATTATAGATTGACAATTCACATTTTTGCTATTGATTAAAACAAACTTATTTGCAATAAATATTTATTTTCTTGTTAATGGAAAATGGTGTGTATTTTCTTCCAAGTTTTTCAATCACTCATGGGAAGTGTATGTCACTGGCTGACCCAGCATTTATTGCCCATCTGTAGTTGCCCCTTGAGAAGGTGGGGGTGAGCTGCCCTCTGGAACTGCTGCAGTCCAAGTGCTGTAGATTGACCCACAATGCCTTTCAGGAGAGAATTCCAGAATTTGAAACTAGTGACAGTGAAGGAATGGTGATATCCAATATATCCAAGTCAGGATGGTGAGTGACTTGGAGTGGATTTTGCAGGTGGTGGTGTTCCCATATATCTACTGTCCTTGTCCTTCTAGATGGTAGTGATTGTGGGTTTGGAAGGTGCTGTTGAAGGATCTTTGGAGAACTTATGCTGTGCATCTTGCAGATAGTGCACACAGCTGCCGCTGAGTGTTGGTGATGGAGGGAGTGGATGCTTGTCGATGTGATGCCAATAGAGCTGGCTGCTTTGTCCTGGATGGTGTGAAGATTTTGAGTGTTGTTGGAGCTGCACCCATCCAGGCAAATGGGGAATATTCCATCACACGCCTGACTTGTACCTTGTAGATGTGGACAGGCGTCAGGGAGTCAGAAGGTGAGTTACTTGCCACAGTATTCCCAGCGTTGAAAAGTGTGATGCTGGAAAAGTGCAGCAAGCCAGGCTGCATCCGAGAAGCAGGAGAATTGACATTTCGGGCATAAGAAGGGCTTATGCTCAAAACGTCGATTCTCCTGCTCCTCGGATGCTGCCTGGCCTGCTGCACTTTTCCAGCACCACACTTTTCAACTCTGGTCTCCAGCATCTGCAGTCCTCACTTTCTCACAGTATTCCCAGCCTCTGACATGCTCTTATAGCTACTGTGTTTGTGTGGTGAGTCCAGTTGAGCTTCTGGTCAATAGTAACCTCCAGGATGTTGATAGTAGGGGATTCAGAGATGGTAATGCCATTGAATGTCAAGGGTCATTGGTTAGGTTATCTCTTATTGGAGATAGAACATGAAACATAGAACAGTACAACACAGTACATGCCCTTCAACCCTTGACGTTGTGCTGGCCTTTTGTCGTACTCTAAGATCAGACTAACCTACATACCCTTCATTGTACTAACTTCCTTGTGCCTATCCAAAAGTCGCTTAAATGTCCCTTATATAGTCATAATCTGGAATTTGTAGTTAGATTCTAAATTACATAGTAGAATTGTGTAATTTATGGTTGGTTTCATCAAGTGTTGACATTTATGGAAACTCCAGGATTAACGGTGCTTCATTTCTAGCACACTATCCCAACATTCCCTTGAATTATTTCTTCTGTCTGTGGAATGCTATGATCCGTGCAGACAAACAGCTTCCACAAGTGGAAGCAAACGTATCTGCACACTCTTAGACAAGCCCAGAACTGCCCAGTGACTGCGTTGCAGTTCAGAAGGAAGGTTGGCTGTGGAAAGGGATTGAGCTGTTCCATTCTGGGCAAACACAGTCACACAGTGGAAAGGTTTACATTTCCGAATTCAGAGGCTGAATACTGGGGAACAGGAGCACGAGTTCTGTCCTGCAAAAGATCAGTCAGAATGAAAAAATGGCCCCGCATTTCAGAAGGAACCCTGATCAGAATCTCCTCTTGGAAATGTGGAGTTCTCTCCTCTCCTGATAAAGAAACGATGGAGTTGCTAACTGTGCGAGATTGTCACTCCTTCGAAAATCTTTCCAATACACTAACTGTTGCTTGTCCAAAGAATTTGCTGAGTTCAACTTAGTCGTTTTGCTGCTTTAATCTGTGGATCAATTTATAATCACATGGCTTGGATTTTCCAATTTCCCAATGATAGTTATTCAATATGGGTAGGAGTTTTGCTGGGGCCCCTATGAAATCCCCTTTGTCGCTCACACTGAAGGTATTGCCTGGGAATTTGAAGATTCCATTGTGGAGTTCCTCTTTGCCTAGAAGTTGTTACAGATGGAAATATGGTTCCCCATTTCTGAAGGGGTCCAGATTGGATTCTCCTCACAGCAAAATAGAGCTCCCTCCTTTCATAAAGACAGAATAACTGAGTGGTAATGTGTGTGAGATTGCCAGTCCTTCGAAAACCTGGTCTAATATGTTTAGTTTTACAAATTCATCAACCTTAAGGATTTATGAGTGCCATTGAGTGTCTATTTCATCACATTGCATTTCCTCCTAGTTCGTGTGCTGCAGGGTAATACACAATCAGGCCATTTCCAACTGGCCCTTGCTGCTCTGCCTCCACCACATGAGCCTCCTTCAACTCTTTCACACCCGATCCTCACTGTCTACTCCTTTCGCCTTTAAATATTTGGAAGGCTTCTCCTCAAATCCATCAGTTTTTGCTGTGACGCCTTGTGGGGGTAAGTTCCACATTTTCATGTCTCTCTGGGGAGAGAGGCTTCTCCTGAATTTCATGTCAGATTTGCTCGTGATTGGTTTAGACTCATCTAAACAATCCTTTGTTTAAATAAATAATTAATATATAATTACTTTACATTGTTGGTCCCTAGATTTGAGCTTGATTTTTATATCTTCCTGTTGTTTTTACTCCTCCTCTCCTTGCCTTTCCCAGTCCAGGGTTTCTCACACCTAGACATCCCACCCCGAGCTAACTTTCTTGGGATATCCCATGCTTGGTGTGGCCCTTACATTCACAACCATTTGACCCCCAACAGACCATGCCAACCTGAGTTGAACATCAGGAGGAGAATGTGAGGACTGCAGATGCTGGAGATCAGAGTTGGGAGTGTAGTGCTGGAAAAGCACAGCAGGTCAGGCAGCATCCAAGAAGCAGGAGAATCGATGTTTTGGGCATAAGCCCTTCATCAGGAAATCCCATCCTGATGAAGGGCTTATGCCTGAAATGTTGATTCTCCTGCTCCTCGGCTGCTGCCTGACCGGCTGTGCTTTTCCAGCTCTATACTCTCAATTCTGAGTTGAACATTAGTGACACATCTCCGAGCTCAGCTATCCCATTACCCACTCTATTAGTCTGACTTGCCTCAGGTCTAGTAGTGAAAGGAGTACAGTATCCCCAGACTCAAGGCAGAGAGCCTACCACTGTGGATTATAAGACATTTTCCAAGTTTAAGTGGGGTAGGTGGGGTGTGTCGATTTTCTTTCTGCCCATTTTTACCCAGCTAGTGATTGGGATCTGAAAATGTGATAGAGGCAGATTCAGTTGCAGCTTTCAAAGAGATTTGGATAATTATCTACAGAGGAAGAAATTGCAGGTCCACAGGGAGAAGGTAGGGGAGTAGGCTGAGCTAAATTGCTCTTTCCAAGAGGTCCCATGAATACAAAGAACAGAATGTCCTCTTTCTATGCTGTGACCATTCTCTGATTAGTTCTATATTACTAAATGTATTTGAATTGTTCTTAATCTCAAGGGGACCCTTTACATTTCTATTTCACACTGGCATTACACTCAAAGCCCAAAACTTTGAGCAGTGATTTATAACTTCAAATTGAGATGGTTTGAGTGATTTATGGACACATTCTCAGAACCCATTACCTTAGTAAAGTCATTTTTGTAATTCGCAGAACAATTTTTTTCAAATTCCCATTTTGATTCATTCAGTAACAATCAATCAATTACGCCAAGGGGCTGGTGAAGATTTCATTCTGGATGAATTTCTCTCTAATTCCGAGCATACATCAGAAATTAAAAGTAAAAGTGCAGTTAGATAGAAAATCCAAACAAACAGAAAACATTCAACATACATAAGAGCTCCAGAAAACAACAGAAAACAATTACAGGTCACCATTACAAAATTGGATGAGTGATAGAAAACAGAGGGTGATGGAAAACGGATAGTTTTTGAGCTGGAGGCAGCTTTGTCATTCTCAGGGGACTTTTGCTTTTCCTGAAATAGGTCTTGGTGTGCAAGCAACAATTTCAAAATTTGCTGATGACAGGAAATTCAGAAAAATTGTAAAACATGCGGAGGACATTGGAACACCAAAAGGAGGTGGACAAGTTGGAAGGATGGACGGACAGGTAGCAGATGAGGTTCAAAGCCGAGCAGAAGAGTAGAGTTACCATTGACCAGAACCTCAACTGGATTCACCATATAAACACAAAGGCTGCAAGAGCAGGTCAGTGGGTAGGAATATTGAGGTGAGTAATTCACCTCCTCACTCCTGAAAGTCTGTCAAGGCATCTGCCTTCCTAGCTACCTTCCCCTAGCCCACCCACCTCCTATTTATCTCTCAGCCCCTTCCCCCACCACAAACCTCCCCCACACCCACCACCCAAACGCCTGACAAAGGGTTTATGCCCAAAACATTGACTCTCCTGCTCCTCGGATGCTGCCTGACCTGCTGTGCTTTTCCAACACCACACATTTTGACTCTGATCTCCAGCATCTGTATCCTCACTTTCTCCCACCATCTACAGGGACGAGTCAGGAGTGTGATTGAATACCCCTCACCTGTCTGGGCGGGTGCATCTCCATCGACACTCAAGAAGCTTGGCACCGTACAGGGCAAAGCAACCTGCTTGACTGGCACCACATCCACAAGCATCACTCCCTTCACCACCAATGCTCAGTAGCGGCAGTGTGCACGATCTACAAGATGCACTACAGAAATTCAAAGATCCATAGAAAGCACCTTTCAAACCCAAGACAACTTCCTTTTAGAAAGACAAGATACATGTGAATACCACCACCTACAACTTTCCCTCCAAACCAATCACCATCCTGATTTATATAATATATACCACTCCATCACTGTTACTGGGTCAAAATCCTGGAACTCCCTCCTTAAGGGGAATGTGGGTCTACCTACAGTAGGTGGACTGGAGTGGTTTAAGAAGGCAGCTCACTACCACCTTCTCAAGGGCAACTAGAGAAATGCAATAAATGTTGACCCGTCCAGTAATGCACACATCCCTCAAATGGATTTTGCATCTTCCTTAAATATTTGCTTTGTAAAGTTAGGTGCAGTGTTAACAAAGAGTTAAAAACAATGCTCACATGATGGCTATTGTACTGGATGACTAATTCAGACACTTGACCTAATCATTTTGGAGTGGGTATGTGGGTATCTCTGATGAGTCAAACTTTTATTTGCCTGTCCAAACTACCCTTAAGGGGGTGATGATGGGCTCCCTTCTCGAACACAACTGACCATTTCTGAGGGCAGTTAAGAATCAACTGCACTGCTGTGGGTCAAAGACCATGTATAGACTAGACAGAGTAAGGCTGACAAAGTTTCATTCCTAAAATGGTATTCTTCATTCAGTTGGATTTTTTTCTGATATTCAGGCAGTAACAGCATGAGACTCTTTGAATATTTTTACTAATCAACCAATTTAGAGATGTTAAGGCACACCTCTGGAGCCAGGGGGGTTATCTTGAATTCAGACTTTTTAGCTCAAAGGTAGGGACACCACCACAAGAATCCCTGTAGTACCAGCCACCTGGTTCCAATATATGTTCCAGCTGCTGCCCTGGTGTGTTTGAATTGATCTCTCCAAATGATTAGATCAAGTGTCTGAATTAGTCATCCAGTTCAATAGCCATCATGTGAGCATTGTTTTTACCCCTGTGTTAACACGATACCTAACTTTACAAAGTAAATATTTCAGGCAGATGCAAAGCAGCAAAAGTTCCTTCCCCATCAGGCTATGGTGGAAAAGCGTTGAATCTGGGACTGAGGTGTCAATCTATTGCTGCATCTTGGCTATGGTTGATTTCTCTCTGTATTGCTTCAGTTGGTGACACTCAGATAGTGCATTCTAACATGCTCCTGACTTCAGTCTGGTAGACAGGGGAATGTGTTCAGAAGTGGAGGCACCAGTCAACCTTTGCCTGGCCTCTGGCCTTCTGCTCATGCCCTGCTGTCAAAGTAGCTGGCCTGACTCTGCTGCTTGTCTGTGATTGGCCCTCAGGGTGTTAATGTTGGCTGGCTCAGTTATAGTTGTGTCACAGAGCCCTGAAGGAGATGGCTGAGCTGATTGATGTCTCCGAGTGCAGTGAAACGTGCAAAAATGAAATATAGGATAAATGCTGAGACTAAATAACATCAAAACATCCAAACGAAAATGTCTATTGCTATTACTTTCAAAATGAAATATTTAATTTACAAAAATGCACAATGTTTAGAATTTTCATTAGGAAAGAAAGAATGTTCTTTTGATTGATAAAATAATATTCTGTATATTAAAATATTTAGCTTGCAGTGACCACAGCTTATAATTTATTAAAATGGATCTTGTCTTTAATCTTGGCAATGTATAATTGATTCTGAAAGGAGCTGTAGAGACTTATTTGAAAAGTGCAGTCTTGGATTCAAAAAGCATCTGCTTCAAAATAGCACCTCTGAGTGTTTGGGCACAGAATGCATTTATTCAAAGGGCTGGTTTCTGGAAAACGAAATCTAAGTGTGCCATGCCTGAATGATACATCATGTACAAGCCAAAGAATCTAATTTGATGCTTTCTGGTTTCTGATGAGCAAAACTTCACTGTGTTTCTTTCATTTATCTATATGTAGTATTGAAAAGACTGGGTGCTGCCTTTCTGTAGCATCTCAATTCTAAGTCAGAACATTTCCATTCCAAAAAAACGTAAGAACCAATCTTGGCAGTTCCCATGCAGTACTGAGGGAATGCTGACAGAGGTACTGTCTCTCAGATGAGATATTAAACTAGGGCCTTGTTTACTTTCTCGGGTGAATGCAACAGATCTCATGTGAACTATTTCAAAGACAAACATTCCCCTCATACTTGTTCTAGGGTGTTCATAGAAGATCAGACAGGAATTCTTCATGACTGTTAAACAGCAATTGCTGATAAACTGCAGTAAGGCTACAGGACAGCATGTTCTGAGCTGTACTCATTCTAAGATTCCAACAGTAATGTACTGATGAGAAGTGTATTTTTCACAACTCCTGTAAGTGCCAGTATCTGTCTTTTCTCAGCATTGTCAGACCTTGGAAAAGACAGAGACCGGTGAGCTGGTAGGACAGGCTGCTGGTTAAGGATTATGCCTCGCTTTATCTCATCTTATTTAAGTTGTCAACACTTTACCTCACTTCTGGTAAGCCTTCAAGTCACAGGAAATATTCTGAGGAATTTTGCTGCATGATTCAACTTTGCTTCATGGGCATACACAGTTGTCTTGTAGAATGTAAGATTCTGTTTCAAAAAAAAAGTCAATCTTAGTCTGGTAGCTTCATCCCAACCACCGTGTTGCAATATGTTCTAATATGGGTTTTCATAAAAGCTTAGGCCAGACTTTGTTTATTGGGCCTCTGCTCTTTGTAGTTTTTATAAATGACTTGGATGAGGCGATTGAGAGGTGGGTTAGTAAATTTGCAGATGAGACAAAGGTTGGCAGTGTCGTCGATAGTATCGAGGGCTACTGCAGGCTGCAGCGTGACATAGACAGGATGCAGAGCTGGGCTGAGAAATAGCAGATGGAGTAAACCTGGATAAATGCGAAGTGATGCATTTTGGAAGGTCGAACTCAAATGCTGAATATAGAATTAAAGACAGGATTCTTGGCAGTGTGGAGGAACAGAGGGATCTGGGTGTGCAAGTACATAGATCCCTCAAAGTTGCCACCCAAGTGGATAGGGTTGTTAAGAAAGCATATGGTGTTTTGGCTTTCATTAACAGAGGGATCGAGTTTAAGAGCCGCAAGGTTTTGCTGCAGCTCTACAAGTCCCTGGTGAGACCACACTTGGAATACTGTGTCCAGTTTTGGTCGCCCTACTATAGGAAAGATACAGAGGCTTTGGAGAGGGTGCAAAGAAGGTTTACCAGGATGCTGCCTGGACTGGAGGGCTTGTCTTATGAAGAAAGGTTGAATAAGCTCAGACTTTTCTCTCTAGAGAGAAGGAGGAAGAGAGGAGACCCGACAAACTAATGAATGGAATTGATAGAGTCAATAGCCAGAGACTTTTCCCCAGGGCAGGATTGACTGGTACAAGGAGTCATAGTTTGAAGATATTAGGAGGAAATTATAAAGGAGACATCAGAGGTAGGTTCTTTATGCAGAGAGTTGTGAATGCATGGAATGCGTTGCCAGTTGAAGTGCTGGAAGCGAAGTCATTGGGGACACTTAAGCGACTGCTGGACATGCACATGGAAAGCAGTGAGTTGAGGGGTGCGTAGGTTAAGTTACTATATTTTACATTAGGATTAAACCTCGGGACAACATTGTGGGCTTAAGGGCCCGTTCTGTGCTGTACTGTTCTATGTTCTATGATACACTGTGCATGTATTAAGGCTACAGAACTGCATATTTTGTGCTGTACAGGCTTCAAACTCCAAACAGAGTAACAGCACATTCCAGTTGCATCACCGCTTACTTCAGAGGTTCATCTACACAGTCATCAAGCCCTTTCTCACCAGTATTTTGCATAAAATTTATCATTCCATCTTCATCAAGTAAAAGCAGAGTGGAAAGATATGATCAAGCTAGAGAGGGTTCAGAAGAGATTTACCAGGATGTTGCTAGGTTTAGAAGGTTTGAATGATAAAGACAGGCTGGTTATGGTGGGATATTTTCACTGGAGTGTAGGAGGTTGAGATGTGACCTTATAGAATTGGATAAAATAGTGAGAGATATAGATAAAAGTAGTTGCCTTTTCCCAAAGATGAAGAATTTCAAGAGTCAGTGAGAGGAGAGAGATTTTAAAAAGACACAAGGGACAAATATTTAACAAAGGGGGTTGTTCATGTGTGCAATAAACTTCCTGAGAAAGTGATGGCTGTAGGTACAATTACAATGGCTAAAAGACATTTGGATAGATAAATGAATAGGAAAGGTTTGGAGGGATATTGACCAGAGCAGGTAGGTGGGACTAGTTTAGTTTGGGATTATGTTGTCCATGGACTGGTTGGACTGAAGGGTCTGATTCCGTACTTTAAGACATTATTTCATTGCTGTTCGTGGGAGCTTGCTCTGTACAAATTGGTTGCTGTGATTCCTCCTCTAAGGATTACACCTCAGCTGTGCTTCATTGACTTTATGGCTGTCCTGAGATTGTCCTGTATGCCGCCTTAACTACACTAAAAACCTGTCCTGTCAGCTTCAGGGGTCAAGCACCCAAAGTCCCTCTTTTTCTAAGCGTCCTGCCATTCATTGAATATTCCCTTGTCTTGTTATTTCTTTCAAAATACATCACTTCACACTTTTCCGGGTTAAGTTCCGTTTGCCACTTATCTGCCCAAGCTGCTTATATCTTCGTTATGGTAAACCACCAGGCCAATCTATGTGTCATCTACAAATTTATTTCTCATCCCCCACACATTCAATTCTATATTGCTAATGTATATCACAAATAATAAGGGGTCCAGCACTGATTACTGTAGAACACTATTGGACTCCAGCCTCCAGTCACGCAAACAGTCTTTTAACAACACCCTTCACCTCCAGTATTCAGTCAATTTTGAATACAATTTGCCAAGTTACCCTGATTCCCATGTGCTTTCATTTTCTTTATAAGTTTTATTTATGAAAATACAGATCAAGAAATAGAGCACACTTCTGATCATGTGATAATGAATTAGACACAAAAATGTCTCGCACACAGAAATCAGCACCATTGTAGTTAAGACAACCATATTCGACACCGTCAAAAAATTATTTAATGTTATTGAGTGAAGCCATTTTGAGTATCTTTCCCCCCCCCCCCACCCCACAGAACCTTTAGAAAGCCTTCAACCATCTTGAAAAAGGAATATCTTCATTCATCGCCATAGTCACACCATATTGGTAAAGGAAGACAGTTAAGTCACTACAAGTTCCTTCAGACAAAATGATTAAAAATCTCCGATCTAAAGGAAACCAGCAACCAAGATCACCTGCTTTACTCTAAGTTTTTCTTTATCTTGTCATAGACTGTCCTCATTGACCTATTGACACAGATAAATCAAATCAAAGATTTGGGAGTTGTAGGAGGACCAAGGAAAAACGCTGTTAGAGAAGAAGTACCTAATTATTTTGAGTATAATTGTTAGTCAATATTTATGACATGGGGAGAAAAGCTCTGGGAAGGTTGTTGTGTAAGGGAGGGGCTAAACCCGGAAACAAACATGCAATGATGTCAGAGTTTCTCCCCACTGGGCATAAATAGCACAGTGTGAGTGAATTCAGTGAGATAGCGTGTTGGATTAGAATAGAGAACATGAATAGAGAACAGCCTTGTTTAAGTGAGAGCCTAGTATATCTATGATTACATATTAAAGTATAAGAAACAATGTTCTTTTAAATCAAAGTCTGAAGACAGCTCTTAAACTGTTTGAAATCTCCAATCACAGTGTGGCATTAAATCGCATGATAAAAGAGATGGGATTGTGGAGTTGATGTTATAAATCCTGATGTTATTAAATGGCAGAGTAGAGCCAATGGCCAAGTGACCTAATCCTGCTCCTAAACTGTATACCCAAATGTAATTTGCTTTTGTTATAAAGTACTGTAAAACACACAAAGACTCATGAAACTGAGGCATTTAACGAGATGGACCATCACCCTTTACAAAAGTGGATGAATAAAAACAAGGTTAGCTTGGCCTCTACTCAAGGGTGAAACTCATTTGTGAGATTTTCTGAGGTATAGTGATGATGGACCATATCTTTGGACCAGAATGTCAGGTTTCAAGTGCCACTCTCCAGAAGGTGTTTCACATGACGCTAGACACTTATATAGCAAAAAAGACAAATCTGCATTAATCACATCAAAATAAAAGGTCTCCACTGTGTAATCATGGGGCAGTTATATATTGAGGGGTTCAGAGATTTATACTCCATAGCGTAACAGTAAGTAGTGCCTCACAGAGGAGTGTCACATCAGGATGGAGTTTTCAGCTAAACTTTTTTTTTCCAAAGTGGAAGTACAACAATTGCTGACAGTGCACACAGAACTGATCAAAATCACAGCCTCAAAATGATCAGGCAAACCAATCTCGTGTCACATCTGCAGCCTCCTCTCATTGCTGACAAACATCTGCTGTTGAGGAACAATTAATTAAAAACCCATCTGCTGTTGATATAAAATTGGTCATTAATTCTGAGCACAGATTCCTTCGTGCCATTTACTTCGGAGCAGAAGTTGACATCTGTCCATCATGATGAGGAAGACATCGATGAAAGTTGGGCGGTGGCGTTTGCCAATTAAGTTGCTTTCGTGAACTTTCTTTTGGTTGATATAGAAGCACACAAGTTTGTACAGGGCAAGCTCAGCTTTCAGCACTGGCTTCTCAATCCAAAGCACATTGACAGAGTCTTCTGAGAGAAAGTGAGGACTGCAGATGCTAGAAATCAGAATCAAAAAGTGATGAAGAACTTATGCTTGAAACGTCCACTCTCCTCCTCCGATGCTGCCTGACTGGCTGCGCTTTTCAAACACCACATTTTGTTGACTGACAGAATCTTCTGTCCAATTACAGGCGCATAAACAACATTGGAGAAAGGAGATGTCCCATAGAACTACAATATCTTGTGCATCTTGGAGTAGACATTCAGTCACTTTTGCCTAGAAACAGTCGCCTGGGAAGAGGCAGAGAATCAGTTTAAATTTTAAAACATCCTCAAGCCATTTAGGGACGAAATGCATTAAAATTCCTCTCTGAACACCTCAGGCAATGGATGCAAGATGAGGAAGTCAACGTTTTATTCAACATCACCAAGTATTCACCACTTGCACAAGGTGGTCCCTGCTCCACTCAGAAACCATTTCACCTCTCATTTACAGGGGTTCTTATGCCCAAAGCTCACCTAATCCCTGATAAAATCAATTCATTTTCAGAACTGGTTACCATCATCATGGCCAGAACAATTAAGTCAGTTGAGGGATCCAACTACACTCTACCTCAAATGTTGTGAGGTTGGATTGGGTTTATTATTGTCACATTTACTGAGATACAGTAACGAGTTGTCTTGTATGCTTTACAGGCAGATCATACAATACAAGTGCATGAGGGTCACAGAACAGAGTGCAGGACATAATGTTACAGCCACTGAGAAGGTGCAGAGAGAGAGATCTGCATTCACATTAAAGAGGTCCATTCAAACGTTTGATAACAGCAGTTAAGAAGCTGCTCTTGATTCTCCTGATGTGAAAACCCATTCCTTACGTCATCCATGTCCTTGACGAAGTCCTGAAAATTACAAAATTACTTATACTTCCAGTATTATGGAGATGAATGATCAGTTTGTAATTTTATTAAAACATTCCTTTCATTTTAATAATCTGTCCCCCACCTCACTGTTACTGGCTGAATTTGTTTGTCTCTTTTGGTCTTCATGGTTTTAACTTGAGCCCAAGACCTACGTATCAACTATCTGATTGAAAGTACATTACAGTTCAACCTTTAAGTTTCATACATGACAGAAAAGGCCCTTCTGCCCATCGAATTTGTACTGCCAAAGATACACAATCTGCATTAGTTACACTTTGCAGCTTCAATGTGCTGAATAAGAGACTGTCATTATCAGCCATGATGTGGAGGTGCCAGTGTTGCACTGGAGTGGACAGTCAGAAGGCACATGGCACCAGGTGATAGTCCAACAGGGTTATTCATAATAACAAGCTTTTGGAGTGCAGCTCCTTTGTCAGATGAAGAGAAGGAAAGCGCACAGGCACAGATTATATAGGCAGAGAGGTAATGGCAAATTATTACAGATGATTAAGAATGTCAACAGATAAGCACAAATGGTGTAAGTAGGGTGTCAACAAACTGAATAACAAGTGAAGGAATGACCAATCAACTGATTATTTGAGATTATTGCTTTGCTTTAATTAATCACAAATAAGATGGTGCTGGAGACAAACCAAATGACTGTATTTATTATTAGAGAAGATACATCTTTGTTGGTTTAATAGAATCACTGATTAATTATAGTACAGAAGGAGACAATTCAGCCCTTCATGTCTGTGCTGGTCCTATGAAGGGAAGTATGTATAACACTTTAATCTATTCCTTTTTGGATAATGATCTTTTCAAATGCCTTGACTGAACCTGCTTCAACCTCACCCTCAGGCAGTACATCCTGGGGCAACACAGTGGCTCAGTGGTTAGCATTGTTGCCACACAATACCAGGGACCTGTGTTCGATTCCAAACTTGGGTGATTATCTGTGTGGAGTTTGCACATTCTCCCTAACTCTGCATGGATTTCCTGGTGCTCTAGTTTCCTCCCACAATTCAAAGGCGTGCAGGTTAGTTAAATTGGCCATGCTAAATTGCCCATAGAGTTCAGGGATGCGTAGGTTCAGTGCATTAGTCAGCGGTAAATCTACGATAATAGGGTTGGAGAATGGGTCTGGGTGAGTCACTCTTCGGAGGATCAGTGTGGATTCCTTGGGCCAAAGGGCCTGTATCCACACTGCAGTGATTCTATGATCCCAGATCCCAAAAACTCTCTGTATGAACACATTTTTCTCCTTATTGCTTTTGTTTACCAATTTCTCAAATTTGTGCTCCCATTCCAAGAATAGGAGCATTTTCTCCTGATCACTCTGTCCAGATCACTCATGATTTCAAACATCTCTGCCAGATCTCCTTTCACCAAGGAAAGCTGTCCCAAAATTTCCAAACTTTCTCTGGAACTAAATGAAATGATCACAGATGTTGACATGATTTTTGACCATGACAGAAGGTTTGAACAGGCCACAATTACTTTTCATCAAACAGCAGAAACTGAGGAGATATTTAATTGAGGTATACAAAATGATGAGGGGAATAATGAGAGTGGGTATGGGGTCGACACGGTGGTTCAGTGGTTAGCACTGCTGCCTCATAGCACCAGGGACCTGAGTTCAGTTCCACCCTTGGGTGACCGTCTGAGTGGAGTTTGTATGTTCTCCCTGTGTCTGCATGGGTATCCTCCCACAGAAATGTTGCAGGTTAGTTCAATTGGCCAAGCTAAATTGTCCATAGTGTCCAAAGATATGTAGATTAGTTGGATTAGCTATAAGACATGCAGGGTTACAGGGATAGGGGTGGAGTGTGGGTCTGGCTGAGATGCTCTTTAGAGGGCCAAATAGCCTGCTTTCACAGGGAATCTACAATAAGACAGACATATTTCCCTTAACAGAGCTGGAAAATAAAACAGAAAGAAATGGATTTTAAAGTTTGATGAAAGGGGTGTTAAGCAATGCCTTTGGAGGTTAGTGGAGTTCCAAAACTCACTCGCTGAAAGCAGGGTAGAGAAAGAAAAACACCACAAACGCCACCAAAATGACTTGAATGTGTAACAAGCTTCCAAAACAAATGGGGTTCCACCAAAAGATTGGAACTTGAGATGAGACAGGCCAACACAGACTGATGGAACAAATGGCCTCCTTCTGGTTTGTGTCACTTTCAATCTTCCATGTTCTAAGCAAGAATGGTATGAGGAGTGCGCAAAGACCTAGCTTCTCACTTCTTTCTGGTTTCGATCAAATTGTTCTCACCTTTTTGTAACTTGATTTACTTTTGAAACATTTTATTGGTTTTCTATCATCCTTCAATGAAAAGCTGTGAGTTCTTACACTTTGTTTCTAAATATCTAGATTCAATCTACAGCTCTGCCACTTTGAAGAATAGAAATTGATTTCATCTGGCTGGAAGGTGGAGGATGTTTCTCAGAAGTGATGCGAAAGTTTCATATGTGTCACATCAATCCTCTTTTCGAGAGTGAAGATCTCCAGGGAATAGCCTAAACCATAAATTTAGGGTGGCATGGTGGCTCAGTGGTTAGCAATGCTGCACTGCAACTCTAGGGACCTAGGTTCAATTCCAGCCTTGGGTTACTCTCTCTGTGTGGAGTTTGCACATTCTCCCCAATTCTGTGTGGGTTTCTGCCAGGTGCTTTAGTTTCCTCGTGTGTGGCGCTGGAAAAGCACAGCCAGTCGAGGAGCAGAGAGTCAATGTTTTGGGCATAATCTCTTCATCAGGAATAAAAACTCATTCATAATGCTCGAAACGTTGACTCTCCTGCTCCTCGGATGCTTTTCCAACACTACATTCTTCGCCTCTGATCTCCAGCATCTGCAGTCCTCACTTTCTCCTGCTTCAGTTTCCTTCCACAGTGTATGCAGTTTAGGTAGACAGGCCATGCTAAATTGCCCGTAGTGTCCAGAGATGTGCAGATTAGGAAGAATCGATGTGGTAAGTGTGGAGTAATGGGTCTGGGTGTGATGTTCTTCGGAGGGTCGGTGCAAACTTGATGGAGTGAACGGCCTATTTCTACACTGTAGGGATTCTCTGACCGGGGCAGTACATGAGAATCCCGAACTTAGGCATCGATTGACTTTCTTTCATCATCACTGGTTCAGAATCCTGCTTTATCAGTTGGCCCATTTACTTTCAAAGATTTATGTATGTGAACTTCAGATTCAACAGTCCCTTGAGAACTTTATCATTTACTTTCTATCACATCTTGCCTTGCTGTTTTCAAGGAGATAGATATAATTCTTCGGGCTAAAGGCAACAAAGGGTATGGATGAACATGGTACTGAGTTGGTTGATTAGCCATGATCATATTGAATCATAGAGCAGATTCAAAGGGGTCTACTCTTGTGCCTAAATTTTCTCATTTGTCTGATGAGAATGCATTACATCAGGCTTCTTAGCATTGAACTTCAAAATTCTGCCTGGAGTTTCAAAATTCTGCACTGAATTTAAAAATTCTATATTAATTTCAATATCGTGTTGAAATTCAACATTTTGCATTAAAATTCTGACTTGAATTTCACATCACTACATTTAAATTTCAAAATTTTACTTGAAATTTCATGACCATTTGTCTTCCCAATTCACCAGACTGTGTGGACCCCGCTGAAATCTGTTACCAGATGGAATATCATGGCTGGCAGATGTCTCTGTTAATCTTTTTCTTTCCACTCTGCCTTTATGTTTCTCACACGTTTGTGTTTCCTCTTTCTTTTTCTTCTTTTCTCTCTCTTAATCAGTTTCTTGGATCTCCTTTGCTAGGTTTCAAATTAATCCAAATCCTCAGGCTGACTACTTTTTCAAGTGTCCATACAAACTACTTCCTTTGATCGAATTCAATCTTTAACTTCTCAGCCATGGTTCATTTTCCTTATTGCTTCGGTGTTTGGGCTCTAAAGGAGTGCAAGTCTGCTGTAGACCATGTACGGTTTCTTGAAATACTGGTTATTGAGTGTCAATAATCAAATCATAACAGGCCTTTTGACCCATTGAGTCCACACTGACCCTCCGCTGAGAATCCCACCCAGATCAATCCTATCCATCTATTTTCCCCTGGCTAATCCCTGGATACTGTGGGCAATTTAGCATGGCTAATCCACCTCATGTGTACATCTTTGTACCGTGGGAGGAAACCGGAATACCCAGAGGAAACTCACACAGACACGGAGAATTTGTAAACACAGAGTTGCCTGAACCCAGTGCTAACCACTCAGACACTGTGCCACCCTGGTGGATGGAACCTTATATCTCATCTCATCAAAGGCAACTACAAAATTCTTCTGCAATGGCTGAGGTGTCCGTATTAATTTTTTCCTTTCCATGTACCTAAAGAAGCTTTTACAGTCTGCAATCAACAGATTCTACTAAAACTTTTTTAGTGTATTTTCCCAATTCACCACAATCAACTTAACCCTTCGTAATCTTCTCTGTACAGATTTGGAACCCTAGTTTCAGAATGAACTATATTGCATTCAAACTTCAGGTGAAATTGTCCCAGTAGGATCGGCAGGCAGTTTGGGAGAGTTTCCTGCTCAAGCAGAAAAATGTGGGATTCACAGTGCAATAGTGTCCTGACATTAGAAGATTCTGCACATAGGTTCTTGCCATGATCAAGCATCACTGTTGAGGGAGTACACATACACACATACACGCATATACACATACACACGCGAGATTCTGCCAAACACCTTTTCGAAGCTGTTGCTGAAAGACCCTGCTGAAGGGGAACCCAGGTAGGCAGAAGTGTGCAGGAAGATCACAAATGCAGTCGGAAGAGGCTGTGTGGATTAGCAGAAACACAGCATGATGGGATATTTAGCACATAATTGGAAGGAGCAGAATGTATGTGTACTGGAGCTCAATGGATTAGATAAGCTTGGCTGACAGTGAGACAGAGATAACACAGAATCTGGACAGATGGTACAAGGGGGGAAAGGTCTTAAATATAATTAAACTGGAGCAATGTTGCAAACAGGATGAGAGTTTGATAATCTTATGTGCGAACACAATGAGGTTGTGAGGCGAGAGTTGATCGAGTGAGCACATTATACTGAGAGATAGTTGGAATATGGCAATAAGGGGAACAATAAACCTTGAAAACATGTAAATAATGATCAGAAACTATTCTGAAGCTGAAAATAACAGTATGACATCTGAGGAGCCAGTATGAGTGTCAGTTTTAGACAGAGAAACAGACTGAGTTTGTGCTTTCTGAGAGACATTTATGGATGAAATTTAACTCCGATTCAGTGAACACAGCATTAAATAGTTGGGACAAGTGATGCTCCCGGCCTGCTGCATGCCTCCCAAGGGTGAACATACAGACATTTTTCTCCTGTATCTGTCGCATTTCATTATTGTTTTTCGATGAAAACAGAAAGTGCTGGAGAAACTCAGCATAACTGGAAGCATCAATACAAAATGAAATAGAGCTGAGGTTTTGAGCCTAATATGACTTCTCTATAGAGACCTTTTTAGCAAAGTTGATCCAGCTCGTGGGTCTGAACTGGTTCATTTGGCGACATTTCTGATCTTGGTGAACATCATTACTCCTTTATCTCTCCTGCCAGCACATTGTTCTGCACATTAGGCAAGTCATTTAATTCCCCTGCATCCACAGGACATATCGTCAGAACTTGAGACCATAAGATGCAGCAGCAGAAGTTGGCCATTCAGCCCATTGAGTCTGCTTGCCATTCAATGGGGTTATGGCTGATCTGAGAAGCTAAATGGGATCAAGGTCTTTTAAGAAACCTATTTACAAGAAAAGAAGAGGACAAACAGAATGTCTGTCTGTCTGTCACTTCTTTTGTTGACTTTTCTACCCAGTGAGATAGCACAACCAGGAAATGCCAGGCCAGAAAACCGTCCATTCATCTCTCCCACGCTCACTTTGTACATCGGTCCCATTCTGCAAGATGGCGTTTATCTATGAAGTGGAAATGGTCGCCCCGTAGGAACGTTCTGGGCTAGCAGACCAGAACTCCAGGATAATGTCCTGGCAACAGATGTTGTGACACTTGAAAGGGTTCAGAAAAGATTGACAAGGATGTTGTCAGGATTGGAGGGTTTGAGCTATAGGGGGAAGCTGAATAGGCTGGGACCATTTTCCCTGGAACATTGGAGGCTGAGGGGTGACCCGACAGAAGTTTATAAATTCATGAGGGGCACGAATCGAGTAAATAGACAACGTCTTTTCCCAGGGGTGGGGGAGTTCAAAACTAGAGGGCATAAGTTTAAAGTGAGAGGGGAGGGCAACATTTTCATGTAGATGGTAGTGTGTGTGTGTGTGTGTGTGTGTGGAATGAGCTGCCAGAGAAAGTGATGGTGGCTGGTACAGTTTTAATATTTAAAAACCATCTGGATGGGTATATGAATAGGAAGAGTTAGAAGGATATGAGCCAAACACTGACAAATGGAAATATATTTACATAAGATATCTGGTCGGCATGGACGAGTTGGACCAAAGAGTCTGTTTCTGTGCTGTGCATCTCTATAACTCTATGACTCAATGACAGATGGTGACTTTTGAATTCAATAAAACAACATGTAAAATTTTGGAATTAAAACCTGGTCTAATGATGACCACTGTCAATTTTCATAAGTCTCAGGGAGAAAATCTGCCTTCCAGACCTGGTCTGATCCAGATGTGACTCCAGACCTGCAAAAATGCAGTTGATTCTTAACTGCCCTCTGGGCATATAGTGTTGGGCAATAAATGCTGAACTATGTGGTGATACACACATCCCAATCACAAATAAAATAAACACTTCACCAATTTCACTTTCCAGAGAGTAGGAGCAAATTACCGCAGATGCTGGAATCTGTACTGAAACAACAAATTCTGGAGATCACAGGGGGTCAGGCAGCAACCATGGAGAGAGAGCGAGCTAACATGTCAAGTTCCGATGACCTTCAGGAAACGTTAGCTTGCTTTCTCTCCAAGGATGCTGTCTGAACTGTTGTCATCTCCAGCATTTTTTGTTTTCAGTAACTTTCCAGAGATTTGGGTCAGGATTGTGCATCATATTTCTTCCAAGTTTATCAAATTATCAGCAATAAAGCAGAAGCTAAAGGGCCAAGGACAAGTAGGCATTTTATTACTGCTGATAAACAACAATACCAGCTGAAAAACTTAATTGCAAATTTCAGCAAGTCTAATCAGTGTGTTGGAAGCTATTCTGTGCCAGTACTTGGAGTGTAGCTAAGAGATGTTCATGAGCAATATTGAGCTATTAAAAATATTTATGAGATCTGGACAGCAAGAAGTTTGCAAAACCAGCATGTTCCAGATTTTCTGAGTCACAGTTCCTCAGTGTTAGAATTAGAATCATTAACTGTGTGGAAACAGGCCCATTCAGCCCAACAAGTCCACACCGACCCTCCGAAGAGTATCTCACCCAGACCCATTCCCGTACATTTTCCCTGACTCATGCACCGAACCTATACATCCCTGAACACATTTAGCACTGCCAATTCACCTAACCTGCACATCTTTGGACTGTGGGAGGTAACCTGAGCACCCGGACAAAGCCCGTGCAAGCTCCACGCAGACAGATGCCCAAGGCTGGAATTAAACCCAGATCCCTGGAGCTGTGAGGTAACAGTGCTAACCACTGAGTGCCACCCCTTTTTGTGTGTTACGTATTGTGTGTTGTGCGTTGTGGTGCAGACTTGTGTGTTGTCGACTTTCAGTACAGTGAATGTTGGGAGCAGGCAGCCTTACTTTGGAGGGAAGTTTGCTGGTAAGGTGAATTTCTTATTGCAATATTCATTAGTTGCATGCAAACTTCATAAACAAAAGAAGTAACAGCCAAGGTAAGATAATGGAATTGTTGATGTTGGGGTGGCCTCACAGCACCAGGGACCCAGCCTTGGACAACTGTCAGTTTGGAGTTTATGCATTCTCCCCATGTCTACGTGGATTTCTTTCAGCTGCTCTGAATTCCTCCCACAGTTCAAAGATGTGCAAGTTAGGGTGGATTGGCCATGGGGAAATGCAGGGATAGGATGGATCTGGGTAGGATGCTCTTCAGATGGCTGGTGTGGATTCCATAGGCCAAATGGTCTGCTTCATCACTGTACAGATTCCATCAATATAACACATCTGTAGTGTAACTGATGTGATTAATGATCTGATATAATTGCAGAATATGGTAGAATATTTCACACATCAAATGAAGGAACAGTATCTCAGAATGGAGGGCATTGTCTGTTCTGACACTCTGAAAAAAAACAGTGAGTTCCACACCCCTATCCATTCCTCAGAGACCTAGATGTATTTTTCTCTTCAGATTATTATCCAATTACCTTTCAAAAGCCCCAGTTGAATCGCCTCCACTGCACTTACATGCAGTTCATTCCAACTTCTAACCACTCGCTCTGCAAAATGTTTTTCACCACATTACTGATGGTTTCTTTGCAGGTTACCTTAAGTGCTAACTGGTGCTTGACTCCTCAGCTAATGGGAACAGATTCTGTCAATCTACTCTGTCAAGACATTTGCCTTTGGTCCCTGGCACTTTGATTAAACGTCTTCTCAACCTTCTCTGAAGAGATGACACTGGCTTCTACAATCATTCCATGGTATTGAACATACTGTTCTGAAGAAGAGTCTTCAGACCCAAAACAACTCTGCTTTCTCTCACCTTGCTAGACCTTCTGAGTCTTTCTCTCGCAATTTTGATCCCATTTAATTGAATTCACTTATCCCTGGAACTATTCTCCTCAATCTTTTACTCAAATACCTTCACAAACTTCCTGCAATATTTTAAAATATTCATTCACAGGATGTAGGAATTGTTGGCTAGGCCAGCGTTTATTGTCCATCTCTAATTCCCTGAGGGCAATTCCGTGTGAAGCACAGGTCAGAGGTCGGCCTAACTAGGTAAGAATGTCAGATTTTCTTCCCCAAAGAAATTCAATGAGTGAGATTTTTGTTTTAATAACGAACAACAGTGGCTATATGGTTGCGATTGGGGTCAATTTCAATTTCAATTTTCAATTTCAAGTTTTCATTGAATTCCAATTTGCCATGGTGGGATTTGACCCATGTCTCCAAAAAATCAAGCTGGTGATCTGATCACTAGTCTGTTGACACTATCACTATCATTGGTGCAGCCCACATTTGAATTCAATAACCTAGTTGAGGCCAAACCATTAATTTATAGCCAAACCAGAGAATGCTGGAGAAACTCAGCAGTAGTGGCAGCATCTGTAGAGAGAATAGAGTTAATGTTTTAAGTCCAATGACTCTATGCCAGGTCACTGGTATTTTGGCAACAAGTGATCCATTCTTTGCCTATCAACTTGGATTCCAATTTACCTAGTTCACATCTATAAAACATAACAGCAAATGTAGGCCACTCTTCTCAATGAGTCTGCTCTGCCATTCAATGAAACTATGGTTGACCATTGATGATTTTTTTTTTTATCTTTCCACAGACCAATCACCTACACTTACCTGGCCAAATCTCCCTGGCTCCAGCCTCAATGTAGCCCTCCATTAACTAAAACAAAGTTTAGTTTTTCCCTTCTACCGATTACATCAATGTTTTTTTTCTCAACTCTGTGCATGTGCAGAGGGAGTTTTACAAGAGAGTTAGATTTTAAACTCCGAATTACATGTCCATGTTTCATAATTGTTTATGTGCAGCAAAAATCTATTTATTTTGATAAATAATAATCCTTGTTAAGTGCAGAAATCTTTTCCATGTATTTTTGTCAACCTGGGTCTAAAAGGGCAGGTGCAGTGGGAATTCAATATTTTTATAAACTCTAATGTTTGTGACAACTCTGAGAATAGTAGGGCTTGATTCCCATTGTGTCACCCTAGTGGGGTGTGACTCTTGCTGTAGATGGTACTTGCCTGGCACGAATGTCACTTTTCAGCTCAAGCCTGGATATCGTCCATATCTTGTTGCATCTGAACACAGAATCCCTCAGTATCGGAGGATCTATGAATGGTGCTTAGATTGTGCAAAATCAGCAGACATCCCCACTTCTGTCCTTACAATGGAGGGAAGGTCATTGATAAAGAAGCTGAAAACACGTGAGCCTGAGGAGCTCTTGCAGAGATGTCCTGGAGCTGAGATGACTGATCTCCAACAACTTCAGGCATCAGCCTTAGCAGGGTCAACAGAGCAGAGTTTACCATTGTCTTTTCTGGTGCCTAGGCCGATGCCAGATGATCCATCTTTTCTTAAGATTTCTAGCAACTGAGTAGCCTGCTGCACCATATCACAGAGGTGATTAAGAGGCAACCTCATTGCTGTTGGTCTGAAGCCACATGTAGGCCAGACCAGGTAAGGACAGAAGAGTTCTTCCCTAAAGCTAAATTAGTGAATCTGATATGCTTTTACAACAAACATCAATGGTTTCTTGGTCATCATTTTCACTTTCAATTCCAGACTTTATAGAATATGTGTTCCGCCATCTCTTGTGGTGGAATTCAAATTGAATCCTCAGAATGTGGCCTGGGTCTCTGGATTACTAGTGGACAGAATCCCATTGGTCCTCACCTACCACCTCACCAATAGACAATAGACAATAGTCAATAGATGCAGGAGTAGGCCATTCTGCCCTTCGAGCCTGCACCGCCATTCAATATGATCATGGCTGATCATTCCTAATCAGTATCCTGTTCCAGCCTTATCTCCATAACCCTTGACTCCACTATCTTTAAGAGCTCTATCCAATTCTTTCTTAAATGAATCCAGAGACTGGGCCTCCACTGCCCTCTGGGGCAGAGCATTCCACACAGCCACCACTCTCTGGGTGAAGTAGTTTCTCCTCATCTCTGTCCTAAATGGTCTACCCCATATTTTTAAGTTGTGTCCTCTGGTTCGGCACTCCCCCATCAACGGAAATATGTTCCCTCCTGCCAGAGTGTCCAGTCCTTTCATAATCCTATACGTTTCAATCAGATCCCCTCTCAGTCTTCTAAACTCAAGGGTATACAAGCCCAGTCGCTTCAGTCTTTCCGTGTAAGGCAATCCTGCCATTCCAGGAATTGACCTCGTGAACCTACGCTGCACTCCCTCAATAGCCAGAATGTCTTTCCTCAAATTTGGAGACCAGAACTGTACACAGTACTCCAGGTGTGGTCTCACCAGGGCCCTGTACAGCTGCAGAAGCACCTCTTTGCTTCTATACTCAATCCCTCTTGTTATGAAGGCCAGCATGCTATTAGCCTTCTTCACGACCTGCTGTACCTGCATGCTTGCCTTCATTGACTGGTGGACAAGAACACCCAGATCTCTCTGAACAGCCCCTTTACCTAATTTGATACCATTGAGGTAGTA
This sequence comes from Chiloscyllium punctatum, assembly GCF_047496795.1. Classification (NCBI taxonomy): domain Eukaryota; kingdom Metazoa; phylum Chordata; class Chondrichthyes; order Orectolobiformes; family Hemiscylliidae; genus Chiloscyllium; species Chiloscyllium punctatum. Next base: position 9,857,819 of record NC_092749.1, on the reverse strand, counting down.
ATCTGCCTTCCTGTTCTTGCCACCAAAGTGGATAACCAGACATTTATCCACATTAAACTGCATCTGCCATGCATCTGCCCACTCACCTAACTTGTCCAGGTCACCCTGTAATCCCCTAACATCCTCATCACATTTCACCCTACCACCTAGCTTTGTGTCATCAGCAAATTTGCTAATGTTATTGCTGATACCATCTTCTATATCATTTACATATATTGTAAAAAGCTGCGGTCCCAGCACGGATCCCTGTGGTACCCACTGGTCACTGCCTGCCATTTCGAAATGGAGCCGTTAATCACTACCCTTTGTTTCCTATTAGCCAACCAATTCTCTATCCAATCTAATACTTTGCCCCCAATCCCATGCGCCCTAATTTTACTCATTAACCTCTTGTGTGGGACTTTATCAAAAGCTTTCTGAAAGTCCAGGTACACTACATCCACTGGATCTCCCTCGTCCATCTTCCGAGTTACATCCTCAAAAAATTCAAGAAGATTAGTCAAGCATGATTTCCCCTTCATAAATCCATGCTGACTCTGTGTTATCCTGTTACTATTATCCAGATGTGCCGTAATTTCATCCTTTATAATAGACTCCAGCATCTTTCCCACCACTGAGGTCAGACTAACTGGTCTATAATTTCCTGCTTTCTCCCGCCCACCCTTCTTAAAAAGTGGCACAACATTAGCCGCCCTCCAATCCTCAGGAACCAACCCCGATTCTATTGAACTCTGGAAAATAATCACCAGCGCATCCACGATTTCCCGAGCCACCTCCTTCAGTACCCTGGGATGCAGGCCATCAGGTCCCGGAGACTTATCAACCTTCAGACCTAACAGTCTCTCCAACACCAAATCCTGGCAAATAGAAATTCCCGTAAGTTCAGGTCCTTCAGCCACTGTTACCTCAGGGAGATTGCTTGTGTCTTCCCCAGTGAACACAGATCTGAAGTACCCATTTAATTCCTCTGCCATTTCTTCGTTCCCAGTAATATATTCCCCTGCTTCTGTCTTCAAGGGCCCAATTTTTGTCCTAACCATTTTTTTGCCTTTCACATTCCTAAAAAAGCTTTTACTATCCTCCTTTATATTCTTGGCCAGTTTACCTTCGTACCTCATTTTTTCTCTGCATATTTCCTTCTTACTAATCCTCTGTTGTTCTTTAAAAGCTTCCCAGTCCTCCGTTTTCCCACTTATCTTCGCTAAGTTATACTTTTTCTCTTTTAACCTTATATGTTTCTTTACTTCCCTCGTCAGCCACGGCCGCCCATGTCTCCTCCTGGGATCTTTCTTCCTTTTAGGAATGAACTGATCCTGCATCTTCTGCATTATACACAGAAATATCCGCCATTGTTCCTCCACAGTCTTCCCTGTTAAGGTATTGAACCATTGAACCTTGGCCAGTTGCTCCCTCATAGCTCCATATTTCCCTTTATTCAACTGAAATATTGTCACTTCAGATTGTACCCACTCCCTCTCAAATTGCAGATTGAAGCTTATTGTATTATGGTCACTTCTTCCCAATGGCTCCTTCACTTCGAGGTCACTGACCAATTCTGGTTCGTTACACAATACCAGATCCAGAATCGCCTTATCCCTGGTCGGCTCCAGCACCAGCTGCTCTAAAAATCCATCTCTGAGGCACTCCACAAAGTCTCTTTCTTGAGGCCCGATACCATCCTGATTCTCCCAGTCTACCTGCATGTTAAAATCCCCCATAACAACTGTAGTAACATCTTTGCGACAAGCCAATTTCAGCTCCTGATTCAACTTACCTCCAACATCCAGACTACTGTTTGGGGGCCTGTAGATGACTCCCATGAGGGTCTTTTTACCCTTAGTGTTTCGAAGCTCTATCCACACTGACTCTACATCCCCTGACTCTAGGTCCGCCCGCGCAAGGGACTGAATATCCTCCCTTACCAACAAGGCCACCCCACCCCCTCTGCCCGTCAGTCTATCCTTACGATAGCACGTGTAGCCTTGAATATTCATTTCCCAGGCCCTGTCCCCATGAAGCCACGTCTCAGTTATCCCCACAATATCGTATCTACCAATTTCCAAAAGAGCCTCAAGCTCATCCACCTTGTGTCTAATGCTTCGTGCATTCATATATAGAATTTTTAATTTGTTACTGCTCTCACCCTTCCCCTCAACCCTTATTTCACTCAACTTTACAGCATGATGCCTTTTCCAGTTTTCTGCCTCCTTGATACAGTTGTCTTTCTTGACTTCTCTTGACTTCTCTTGTCCAACCTCCATGTCCAACGTATCATCCGCCATCATTTCTGCCACCTCCAAACGGACCCCACCACCAGGGACATATTTCCCTCCCCTCCCCTATCAGCGTTCCGAAAAGACCACTCCCTCCGTGATTCCCTCGTCAGGTCCACAGCCCCCACCAACCCAACCTCCACTCCCGGCACCTTCTCCTGCAACCGCAAGAAATGCAAAACTTGCGCCCACACCTCCCCCCAAGGCCCCAAAGGACACTTCCATATCCGCCACAAATTCACCTGCACCTCCACACACATTATCTATTGCATCCACTGCACCCGATGTGGCCTCCTCTATATTGGGGAGACAGGCCGCCAACTTGCGGAATGCCACATCAGAAATGGTAGCCAAGGACTGATAATAAGTTCACAAAGTTAGCTGCCCTTGAAGAGGCAAAGTAGAAATCTCAGTTGAATGTTGTATCATTTCAAGCTCACTCTATACTTCGTTCCAGGACCACACTTGCTGGTGATCTTGATGTGGAGGTTTTATGCTTTAGCACTTAGCCTCTGGCTCAGAAACAGAGACTCTATTGACACAAGTCTTACTCTACGACTTTCCGTCCATGGAAGGTATGTTCATATTGTGGCTTTGCAGATTGGCAACCAGCCTCATAATCCTGCGAACACTCCCCCACTTCTCAACAAAAGAGAAATACTGTATGAAACTTTGAAACTAACAAATACACCATTCTTTGGAAGCTGAAATTAAACTCAAGGATATTAGTGAATGAAATGGGTTTTCAACAGTGTCGACCCAGATATTCTAATGGCTGGATAGTCTTTGTAGCAGAGATGGAAGTTGTTTGTTGAGATCTTGCAAAGTCCCAACTGTAACAGACTCTAAGAGAATTGTCTGGGACATTAAAGATTCTGATGGGAAATCCTTGGCATCTGAAACCCTTTGAATGTTTCAGTTTCAGCTGGAAAATTTGAAGGGTTCTGATGTTTTTACATAAAAAGCTATTCAGGAAACATTTGACTGCATAGAAACCTAACTGTAACAAGAACTTATAGCTAACTCCCAGGTAATTATTAAACTGACTCCCCTAACTTGCCTCAAGTCAGTTAAATCTCCTCCAGAAGGTTTACAACTTCCAGATGCTGAGCCATCATGCCCACAACCACCACATTAATGCCAATGAACCCAACATCTGCTGACTTTATCTACCTGGCATTTCCTATCCTCTTGGGAGTCAACACACCCCTCTGCCTTGAGGAGCTAACATCCCCAACACACCCCTCTGACCCTGGATCCCAATATACCTTCAGGATTGAACACCTCCCCTCTTCTTTGACATAACACCTGCTACCCATCATCCCACCTTCCAACCACATATACTCTCCACTGTCCAACTCCACTTTTCATACCCAAAATGATAGAATCACAGAATTTTACTGAACAGAAGGCCATTTGACCCATTCTTGTCTGTACCAGCTCCTGAAAGAGCTACTCAGCTAGTTCCATTCTCCAGCCATATCTCTGTAGCCTCGAGGTTCATCGCTTTTGAATATATACCCATCTCTCTTTTGAAATCTCTTATGGAATCCACCTCCACGATTCTCCCAGGCAGTGCATTACAAATCTCAACAACTCTGAGTAAAAAAATTTATTGCCATCTCACTACTCGCTCTCTTGTTGACAATCTTGAAATTGTGACCTCTTGTTACTGACTTACCAGTAAAGAATACCCTTCTTTACTCTGTCAAACTTGTTTATAATTTTGAACACCTCAATAAAGTCATCTCTTTGATCTTCTCTGTTCCAAGAAATGCTGAATACAGCTGGAACACTTCCCATATAGTATCATGGCAATCCATCCAATTGGCACCCCATGCACGTTTCACCCTGGCACCCTGCCTACTTGACATCTCACCCATCTGCCACCTTTCCCACTTGGCACCATAATCCCACACTTAGCTCACAAATTTCCATTTCAAAAGAGCCTTCAAGTGGATAGCTGTGTTGCTGAAAATTTGAGTTGCAGAATTCATTAGCTACAGCTGTTAAAAAAAAATGCCTGATTTGGAGCCCCCCACCCCCTGCCTATCCTCCCCGTAATGATGAACACAATTGGATTGAAGGTAAGCTCTATATTTCTGCAGGATCCATGATCAGACAATTCTCTCAGAAATGTAGAGCTGTTTCTTAAAATTCAAATGTTAGGAATGGAGTGTAATCTGATTATGTTTGCCATTATTCAGAAAATCCAGCCCAGAGATTCCTAGTCACCATCTCTGAGATTAACCTTTGATTCCAGACTTTTACCCAAGGCAGGATTTGATCGCCTAAAGTATCGACCTGAGTTTCTGGTTACTTGCGACATTATAACAATGCCATTCCCGAAAGAGGGTTTATTATCAAAACAAATATTTCCACTCAGACAGAGAGATGGGGGCTAGTTATGGGTAATGATAGATCAGCCAGAGTGGTTCTGAATCATTTGAAGGCACTGTTTTTATCTGGGATCTTCTTATATCTTTACTGTTCAACGGGTAAGGGTTGAGGGTGGGTAAACAACATTTTTCTCAGGACAAATCAAGGATGGTCAACAACTGCTGGTTTTGCCAGAGATAAGTAGAGAGTGTGCTGTTGGAAAAGCACAGCAGGTCAGGTAGTATCCGAGGAGCAGGAGAGTCGAGTAAGCCCTTCACCAGGAGTGAAGCTTGTGGGTCAGGGCCTGAGAGATAAATGGGAGGTTATGGGGTTTGGGGGAAGGTTGTTGGGAAAGTGATAGGTGGATGAAGGTGAGGGAGAAGGTGGTAGGTCAGAGGGGACAGTGATGGATGGGTCGGAGGGTGGTATCGTGTTGGAGGCTTGGGACTGGGATAATGTAGGGGAAATGAGGAAGCTGTTGAAATCCACATTGATCCCTTGTGGTTGCAAGGTCCCAAGGCAGAATATGAGGTGATCTTCCTATAGGCATCTGGTAGGAATGGTTTGGCTGTGGAGGAACCCAGGACCTTCATGTCATTGATGGAGTGGGAGGGGGAGGTGAAGTGTTCAGCCACAGATCGGTGGAGTTGATGGGTGTGGATGTCCCAGAGATGTTCTCTGAAACGATCCGCAAGAAGGCGTCCTGTCTCCCCGATGTAGAGGAGACCACACTGGGTGCAACGGATGCAGTAGATGACATTGGTAGAGGTTTAGATACATTTCTGATGGATGTGGAAGGATCCGTTAGGGCCTTGGACAAAGGTGAGGGAGTGGTGTGGGTTTTGCACTTCCTGCGGTGTCTGGGAAAGGTGCCAGGAGTGGGGTGTGGGCTGGTGGGGGGCTTGGACCTGATGAGATAGTCATGGAGGGAATGGTCTTTTTGGTCTGCCGATAGGGGTGGGGAGGGAAATATATGTCTGGTGGTGGGGTCCGTTTGGAGATGGCAGAAGTGGCGGAAGATGAGGCATTGTATGCGGAGCTTGGTGGGGTGGAAGGTGAGGACCAAGGGGGTTCTGTCCTTACTGCATTGAGAGGGGTGCGTAAAGTGAGGAGGTGAGCTGGAGGGCATCGTCAACCACATAGGAAGGGATGTTGTGATCGTGGAAGAAAGAGGCCATCTGGGACTTTGAGGTGGAATTGGTCATCCTGGGAACAGATGCGGTGGAGATGGAAGTATTTGGAATAAGGGATGGCGTTTTTACAGGAGGTAGGTGGGAGGAGGTGTAGTCTAGGTAGCTGTGGGAGTTGGTGGGCTTGTAGTATATGTGTGGTTAATCGGTCGCCAGAGAGAGTGTTGGAGATGGCCAGGAAGGGGAGGGAGGTTTCTGAGATGGTCCAGGTGAATTTGAGGTCAGGGTGGAACGTGTTGGTGAAGTGGATGAACTGTTCAACCTCCTTATGGGAGCACAAGGTGATGCCAAAATAGTCATCGATGTAGCAGAGAAAAAGGTGGGGAATGGTGCCGGTGTAACTGTGGAATACGGACTTTTCCATGTATCTGACAAACAGGCAGGTATAGCTGGGTCCCATGCGGGTGCGCATGGCTACCCCTTTGGTTTGGAGAAAGTGAGAGGATTGGAAGACAAAGTTGTTGAGGGTGAGGACCTGTTCAGCCAGGTGGATGAGGGTGTCGGGGAAGGGTACTGGTTCGGATGGCGTGAGAGGAAGAAACGAAGTGCTTCATTGTGGCTGAACAATGTGTACAGGGACTGGATGTCCATGGTGAAGATGAGGCAGTGGGGACCAGGGAAACAAAAATCTTGGAGGAGGTGAACGGCATGGGTTGTCTCACGGATATAGGTGGGGAATTCCTGGACTAAGGGGGAACAGGATGGTGCCAAGGTAGGAAGAGATGACTTCAGTGGGACAGGCACAGGCTGAGACAATGAGCCGACAGGAGCAGTCAGGTTTGTAAATCTTAGTAAGGAGGTAGAATCGGGCAGTGCGGGGCTCATGGAAAATGAGGTTGGAAACTGTGGATGGGAGATCCCCAGAGGTGATGAGGTTGTGGAAGGTCTGGGAGATGATGATTTGGTGATGGGAAGTGAGGTTGTGATCCCCACACCTCCAACTCAGCACCACCAATGGACCTGTCCATCACTCCCTCCTCTGACCAATCATCTTCTCCCTCACCTTCATTCACTTATTGCTTTCTCAGCTACCTTCCCCAACCCCACCCCCTCCTATTTATCTCTCAGCCCCAACCCACAAACCTCACTCCTGATGAAGGGCTTATGGCCAATACATCGATTGTCCTGCTCCTTAGATGCTGCCTGACCTGCTGTGCTTTTCCAGCACCACAAATTCGCCTCCGATCTCCAGTATCAGCAGTCCTCACTTTCTCCTCCTTGCCAGAGATAAGCACATACCATGAATAAATCAAAGGAAAGCTCCTTAGCTCTGAGCTTCATTATGACCCTGATGGGATTAATGCACTGGGAGTCAAGCGTGTCAGACATCACAAATCCAAAATCTGATCAAAACAATCGCTAGCATGTTTAATGTCTGACTGTAATTGTTATCTAAGTAATATATTTTATTCATTTGTGGGATGTGGACGTCACTGGTTGGGTCAGCATTTATTTCCTCTCCCTAGCTGCCCCTTGATACAGTCATGTAAGCAAGTTGCTTTGTCCTGGATGGTGTCAAGCTTCTTGAGTGTTGCTGGAGTTGTACTCATCCAGGCAACTGGGGAGTATGTTATAGACTAGGCCAGACCACTCAAAACATTCTTAAACAGGCAGCCCAGACCATAACTTTGCAATTTTGTTTAGTAAGTGTACAGTGAAAATTACCCGGAATAAGTTGGCTAGGTTGATGACCACGTTTTAAAACAGACAAAAAAAATTCACAAAATTACACAATGAAACACAAAGAACAAAATAAATAACCCCTACAGAATTCAGTTTCTCCAAACTCGACTTTATCATGCCGTTCTGAATTTACATAACAGTCCCAATAACCAACCCCCTTAATAAAACAGTAAAAATGGAATAAATGTTTACAGGTTGAAGTTAGGAGGGCAGAAAGAGTGAGGAGGGGGGGGGGGGGGTGGAGAGAGAGAGAGAGAGAGAGAGAGAGAGAGAGAGAGAGAGAGAGAGAGACTGTTTCTACACAGTTGAACTCCTAACTAGTTCTGGTCTGAACTGCTCAGCTAGAGAGCTGACCACTCCCCTTTCATTATACAGGTCACATCTAAAACATGACCACTTTGGTCTGAAGTCTCATCTGTTTACATATAAACAAAAACGCCTCTCAATACCCTTCAATCTCTGTACCAAAGTCTAATCGGAACCGGGGAGATGTTTATGACCCCTCTGAAAAATATCAAGGACACAGTGTCCTTGAGAAAAGGAACAGCTTTTAGTAAAAAGGGACCAGCTTTGTGACAAATGTTCCATCATACTCCTGATTTGTGCCTTGTAGATGATGGACAGTTTTAGTACAAAGAAACTTACACCAGGTGTCATCAATAATAAAGAAACAAAAAACTTTTATCAGAAATCTGTCCACTAGCATATAGAAAACAGATCATTAATTGCTAAAATATAAATTAAACTATACATCATTTAAATCCATGCATGCATTCATAAATAGGACAGACAAGATTGATTGTTTCTCAGGACTATTGTTAGTCTGTCGATCAAGAGTTCACATTAAAAGGGGTAGAATTAGATGACTTTCTCACAGTTCATTATTTGCTTTTTAATTATGACATCACACGTTTGTAGACCACAGTAATCCTCAGTTCAGAAGAAGGACAGTTAGACCTAGGTCTCAGCTTGAGTTAACAATTTTCTATCTTTGCAGTGTCTTTGACTGTTATCTCTTTTCCACTCACAGATAGAGGGGAAGAGTGACCTCACTTGATGAAAAGCTTTTGGAGTTCTCTTTCAAACTGCTGTCTCTCCTCTTAGTTCTGTGACAAGCTACGGCTGAGAACCAATCCAAAATTGTTGCTAAGTGGATTCTTTTCTCTTTCAACCCCAAACCACTGAGTATCACTTAGTGTCACAAAAGTATCAAATCCAGTTTCTAAATAAAAATGTCATGCCCTTGAATAACCAAGTAAAAGTAGGAAGTACTGGACAAACTCAGCAGGTCGGCCACCATTTGTAGGGAGAGAAAAGGTTAATCTACCTCCTTTTCAAACTGTCTGCTGGCAGCAATGTTAAGTAATTGGAAACTCAATATCTGCCCTTCTTGAGGTTAGAAGTCCATTCTAAGAAAGCTGCCAGCTAATCAGATGACTGGCTCTGTCATCACAGCAGTGGTGGTCACTGGTGGCATGGGCAGTCTCAATATTCCAAGAAGTCCATGCAGGTCTGGGGCCACTAAGATCAAGATGGCAGACCATGACAAGACAATAGTGAGTGACCAAGAGACAGATTGTTAGAAGAGAGCATGGGTATCACCTGTTACAGATATAACATCCATGGGGCAGATAAGGTCTTTGTGGTCACTTCAATAGTCTCAAAAGCAGGCAGGCTACACAGCTGCTCCTTTCTCGGTGAGCTCACTGGGATGTGGGGAGTGCAGCGCCCACTGGATTTTACTCATTTCTCCCCCTGGTTTCAAACCCACTAGATGGGGAAGTAAATAATTGGACCATCACCATTGCATCAGGTACAGCATGGAAACAGAGTTCTTTCAGACAACCACAGAAAGGGGTATCAGGAAGGAAGGCCACTGTTGTATTGTATTGAACTGAATATGTGTTGTCACTGGCTATTAAATTATGATTTAAAAGTCTAACAACTAATCAGGAAAGATCATAACATTAGGACTAAGAAGAGGTCATTTAGCTCCTTGAGTTTGGTCTGCCTTATGTTTAATGACAACATTTAGAACCCATAACTGGGAAAGGTCCAGGTGAGCACAGCAATTACATTTTAAAAAGATTCATTTAGTTTATTATGCCCAACTGTTCAATCATTTGACTTGAAGATAATTTAATCTACCTGCTTTCATGGAGTAACATTGTTTCAGGACAAAGAGATAGGAGGAAGCCCTTCAGCTCCATAGCCCTTGATACCATCAACCAAAAGAAAATCGAATCATTTCAGTCACATCTTTGCCTGATCAAGTGCTTTCTGATTTCTTTGCTGGATGTCCCAAAATGAATATTTTTAAATCTCACACTTCACAAAAAGGACTGTTATTTCTTCATTTTTCTGTCTGTATCTTCTATATTTTGGTTTAGTTTTCTGTGTTTTAAGGTGTAGCCAGAGAGCAGTGACACTGGACAACACTTTTCAGTGTATTTTGTAACAAGATACATGTGACAATAAATAAATCAAGTCAAATCGAATAAATCAAATTAAATCAACTATGTTCCTCATTGTGAATTCCCCTGACAGTAGTTCTGTTCTCTGCTTTTATCCTATTGAATCCCTCTAACATATGAACATTTCTGACAGCTGACCCCTCACTAGTCCATATGCAAGGGAATACAAGCCATGTTTTAACTAACATGTCTTCATAAATCCCGGGAATAGTGCCAGAGATGAGAAACCTCCGTTATGAGGATGAATTGGAGATTGTGAGATTGTTTGTCCCTTGGAGAGGGGAAGACTTGATTGAATTTACAAAAATTATGAGGGTCTATGCAGACTGGATAGGGAAAACCTGTTCCCATTTGTAAACACAGCAAGAATGTAAACATCAGATTTAAAGTGATTTGCCAAAGTCGTAAATGCGACATGAGAAAAAAGATTTATTCACATTGGCAAGTGTTTATGATCTGGAACATACTGCCTGGGAGCTCAAACAAGGCATTCAAGAGTGTATTAGATGATTATTTAAACAGAAGAAGTATACGGGGTTAAAACCAAAAGAACTGCAGATGCAGTAAATCATACACATAAACAGAAGTTGCTGGAGAAGCTCAGCAGGTCTGGCAGCAGCTGTGTAGAGAGACTCTGAGGAAGGATCACTGGAACTGAAAGGTTAACTCTGATTTCTCTTCACAGATGCTGCCAGACCTGCTGAACTTTTCCAGTGACTTCTGTTTTTGTTTGTCATAAGCAGGGTCACTGGGAAAGGGCAGGAGAATGACACTGGAGACCTAGTGCAGGCATGATGGATTGAATGTCCTTCAGCATTATCAATAATTCTGTGACTCTGTGAGAATGCTCAGATTGAAATTCTAAAGGGAAGTACAGACATCAAAAAGAGCCAATAATTGAGCCATTTCTGAACACAAGAATCAGGACCATTCTGCTCCTAAAGGTTGATCCATCATCACTCAACTGATGCGATGTGGCCTTATCTCCACTCCTGTTTGATTCCCCTCCCCATGACCTTTCACCCCTTTGTCAATCAAACATCTGTCTAACTCGACCTTGAATACACTCAGTTCCACAGCCTCTATTGCTCCAGCTGGAAGATAATCAGACTGACTCACAACTCTCAGAGAAAACGTTTCTTCTCATCTCTGTCTTGACTGAAAGGAGCCCTATTTCTAAGCTTTGTCTCCTGGATCTAGATTCAAACACGAGGGAAACATCTGCCTCATCACCCACCCTGTCAAACCTCCTCAAAACCTGATGGAAATCTCTGCGCAGAGGCTGGTATCCCGTCACCAAGTTAACCTTTTATTTACATGTGTACAGTACTTGAGCTCTAACATACACACACACACACATACACATAGACACAGGTACACACAGATGCGCACACAGACACCCACACACACCCTTATAGACACACACACTCCCACACATGCACCCCCTCACAGACTTAAGACACTCACTACACACACACACACACACACACACACACTTTCTCACATTCACAACCCCTACCCCAGACAGACACACACACAGATAGACAAAGACCCACATGCACACATATATTTTGTATGGTGAATTTGTACTTGCAGAGTTACATTGCACTTTGCTCAAAAACCACATACATTCATGTAGAACTCTGAGCTCAAAAACTGCATGAATTTATGTAAAACTCTGTTATCTCACTTTTTAGATTAGAATCAATCTAAACATCAGGTCATAGACAGAGAACACAGGGGGCTAACACCTTCAACATATTGTCTAGCTATCACCATTGTTAACAGCTAACCCGAGAATGCAACTTTTTAAATAAAATGGTTTTGTGATTTACACATGAAAGAAGTGAAACTATCACTGTATTCTAACAGATGAAAGGCTTAACAATCAATTCTTCAATGTATAATTTCAGTTACATCACACTGCAAATTTTTGCTATAAATTCTGTATTACGATCAAGCCCTCCACAATCACCTGATGAAGGAGCGTCGCTCCGAAAGCTAGTGTGCTTCCAATTAAACCTGTTGGACTATAACCTGGTGTTGTGTGATTTTTAACTTTGTGCACCCCAGTCCGACACCGGCATCTCCAAATCATGAGCTCTAACCAGCCAGCTCAGAGTCAGTCCCTAGAATGAGAAGACTCTCTGAATCTCCTGTTTATTTTTTTATTTTTTTTTTTAAGATAGGAAAGACACCCGAGTGGCCAGTGACAAGCACTGCCCTAATCTCCTGTTTATATCTGTCAGCCAGGACTCTCTGATTGGTTCAGGTTAACAATCCCGATCAAGGGTCTCATACCCAATAATCTACAAGGCCCTCATTCTAATCACTACACTGATATGTTTCCGTAAGACCAACACTGCTCATTCGTCTAAACACCAATGAGTATGGGTCCAACCTTTCCCCATGAGATAAACCCCTTCAACTGGTCATTTGGCAAGATGACACCATATGTGGAACATCACTGAAAAGGCCGTGTCAATGGCAAAAATAGTCACGAAGGACAATTTTTTTGACAGGCAACATGAAGGAAGAGGCAAACATGAGCTAATAGGGCACACTGAGCATGACTCAGGTTAGAAGCCCCTGGTGCAACATTGCATCAATCTGTTACAGGTGGAAGAAATCAGGAACAATAAAAGTTCAGGAGTACTTTGAATCAGGCCCAGAGTGACCCCTGTTAACCCGACAGTAATATCAAAGTTTACGTCATTAATAATTTGATAAAGTGAGCTGGTCTTTTCCATTGTAAAGCAGACAGGTAACGCCTATCACTCCCCTTTCGACTATTTAAATTCTCCTCAACCTAATCAGCCTAATTCTCCATCTGAGGAGATTAACTTCTGTTACTATGGTTACTGGAGCTCATTTTCATAAATACCAGCCAATTACAACAGATAGAAGTGATTTTCTTTTTCATAGATTGCTATTGGAGATAAGATTTAATGGCTTTAGTCTCATTAAGTTCAGAGTCTCGGGAGATGCTTTGAGGATGTTGCCATTTTCATCACTCTCCCAGGGTGTTAATGTGTCAGCTATGGAACCAAGTCAACAAATCACCCGCAAAAATCACAAACTCTGCTCGGGTTCCTATTTGTGCACGTACAAGGGTGCACAGCATATCATAAACATTAAGCTCTCAACTAAATGGAAGAAAGAGGCAATCAGGTAAAGATGAAAGCGGTATTATCCATCACGATAGTGCACCATGGCAATGAAATTGAAAGGTGGGGCAACTAGCTGCCAATTGCCAAATCCTCCCTTCATTCCAGTTCACAGTCACAATTACCAGGAGACTTCCAGTTTTGTTTATTTGACTCCTCCTACTCTCCCAGTTTTCATTATTCTGCACTGTGCCATTCCCAATTTGTGTCATTACACATTCCCAATCTTCCCATTTTCTTTTGGGCCATGTTTCCAGTCTCTCTCCAAATTCCCCATTCCCACCATATGCACTTACAAAGAACGGAGAACAGAGAACAGTACAGAAACAGGCCCTTCAGCCAACCATGTCTGCACTGATCAGGATGCCTGTTGTGATTGGAACAATGCCAGCCAGGTGGATATCATTGAATGAGTTCCCCAATTGGGTCCGTTAACCTGATTCAATCAGGGAGCCCTGACTGACAGATACAAACTGAAATGTCAAGTGTTCTGCTCACCCTCAGAGCCAGCTCTGTGCTCACTGGGTCAGTGTCGTGTACTATGCAAGTGTAAATAAATGATGACTTGGTGATAGTAGACAGACCATTGTGGGGTTCTAAATTAATTCCATTTGCCTGCACATAGTCCATATCCCTCTATTTCCTGCCTGTTCATGTGTCTGTCTAAATCTTCTGAAATATTGCTATTGTATCTGCTTCTCTCACCTCCCCTGGCAGCACATTCCAGGCTCCCACCACCCTCTGTGTAAAAAAACGTGCCTCTATTTTAAACATTTCCCCTCTCTGAGGAAAGGCTGAGGCACTTGGGACTTTTCTCATTGGAGAAAAGAAGGTTTAGGGGAGATTTCCTAGAGGTGTTCAAGATGATTAGGGGTTTAGATAGGGTTGACAGTGAGAACCTTTTTCCGCGTATGGAGTCAGCTGTTACTAGGGGACACAGCTTTAAATTAAGGGTTGGTAGGTATAGTACAGATGTTAGGGGTAGATTCTTTACTCAGCGGGTTGTGAGTTCATGGAATGCCCTGCCAGTAGCAGTGGTGGACTCTCCCTCTTTATGGTCATTTAAGCGGGCATTGGACAAGCATATGGAGGTTATTGGGCTAGTGTAGGTTAGGTAGGCTTCGGTCGGTGCAACATCGAGGGCTGAAGGGACTGTACTGCGCTGTACTTTTCTATGTTCTATGTTCTATGTTCTCTCACCTTAAACCTAAGCACCTGGTATTTGGCATTTCCACACTGGGAAAAAGATTCTGACTACCCACCCTATCCATGCCTTTCATAACTTTGTGTATGTCTATCAGGTCGCCCTCATCAGTCACCAATGAAAACAATACAAGTTTGTCCAAAATCTCCTTATATCTCTTATGCTCCAATTTAGGCAACATCCTGGTAAACCCCTTGGCTGTGAGGAAAAGTTAAAAAGATTGGCTGTGTGGAAACGTTAGAAAGGTTGTGAAAACTTGTTTTATCTGCATGCACTGGCTTTTCATCATTAAGATTTCTCAGGGAAATCCAGCAGACGTTGTCAGTCCCATAGGCTCTATTGGAGCAGATTTTGACACACAGTATTATAAATCAGGGCCAGGGAATCCCGAACTGTAGTACAGTGAGCAAATCTGGTCAAATCTAGGCACAACATTACGGAGGGATGTATTGGCCTTGGAAGGATTATAATATAGGGATATGAGAATAAAGCCTGCACTTCAGTGGTTAATTTACGAGGAGGGATTATCCAAATTAGGTCAGTTCTCCCCAGAATTGAGGTGAAAGGGGTGATCTGATTGAAGTCTTCAACATATTAACAGGAAAAGACAGAGTACATAAAGATAAATCATTTCCTGTTTAGGAGAGATAATAAGAAGCGCTTCAACATATAAAAGGTGATAAAAGTTAGGAACTGTTTTCCACAAACAGCAGTTGATACTAGATTAGTTGTTAATTTTAAATCTGAGACAGCTATGGTTTTGTTCGAGTATAGAGGGATATGATTAGATTTCCCACAGTGTGGAAACAGGCCCTTTGGCCCAACCTGTCCACACCGACCCTCTAAAGAGTAACCCACCCAGACCCATTTCCCTCTGACTAATGCACCTAACACTATGGGCAATTTAGCGTGGCCAGTTCACCTGACCTGCACATCTTTGGACGGTGGGAGGAAACCAAGGGGATATGGGGATAGCACAGGAAAGTGGTGGTGAAGTAAATGATCAGCCAGGATCATACTGAATGGTGGAACAGACTTGAGGGGCTGAATGGTCTGCTCCTGCTTCTCTGTTCCTATGAAACATCAGTTAGAGCTCTACTCCCAAAGTTGAGTGCGTAACCTTCTATACCCACTCAGGAAATTCAGATTATTGCTTACATATAGAGCTTTTCTAACAAGCTATATTTCCAGCGATATAAAATGTGGTGATAACTGGTATAACATTGGTGTAAATCAGTGAAATGTGAATTTCCTAGTTGTACAATCCTCATCTCCTCATGCTGCTGTTACATTGAAATTTCCTGGACATATTTAGAAGACTATTTTGTATGATAATTTTGCACACGCTGTTTCTTTGTGCCTCAACTTTACATAATTGCATTTTATAGAGTAAATTCACAGCTGAAAGAGAAGGGAAGTTAAAAGTCTAACTGTGTTGTAGACAGTATTGGGAGAAAGTGAGGACTATAGATGCTGGAGATCAGAGCTGAAAAATGTGTTGCTGGAAAAGCGCAGCAGGTCAGGCAGCACCAAAGGAGCAGAAGAATCGATGTTTCGAGCATAAGCACTTCTTCAGACAGTATTGGTTGCTTCCCCTCACTAAAGAATATTAGTGAGTACTGGATGGGTTTTTAATGACAACTCAATGGTCCGTGACCTTCTATTGATTCATTTATGGGATGTGGCTGTCACTGGCTAGGTCAGCATTTATTGTTTCTCCCTAACTGCCCTGGGGCAGTAAAGAATCAACAACATTATATGTAGGCCAGACCAGGTAAGGATGGCATATTTCCCTGTCCTGAGGAACATTAGTGAGCCTGATGGGTTTTATAACATTACAGCAACAGAACAGTACAGCAACAGGCCCTTCAGCCCACCATGTCTGCACTGACCATGATGCCTGTTGTAATTGGAACGGCCAACCTG
The DNA here is from genome assembly GCF_047496795.1 of Chiloscyllium punctatum. Classification (NCBI taxonomy): domain Eukaryota; kingdom Metazoa; phylum Chordata; class Chondrichthyes; order Orectolobiformes; family Hemiscylliidae; genus Chiloscyllium; species Chiloscyllium punctatum. The sequence goes on along the minus strand of NC_092749.1, from coordinate 9,841,523 downwards.
AGCACAGCACACTGTGACAAACACCGATGAAATAGGTGATCAGATAATCTGCTTTTAATTAGGTGGTTTTGTGGGTTAAGTAGCAGTCAAAGGCACCAGGGAGAAAGTCTTCAAAACAGTGCTGTCGGAACCTTCACATCCAACTGATGAGGCTTTGATATAATATCTCATCTGAAAGTCCACACCTCCAAAAGTGTTGGCTTCTGTGAGTATCACTCCAGAGTCTGCAGGATGTTTGTGTGGTATCTCTATTAGAGTGTGAAACATGGGAAGCACAGACGAACATATAGACTCCAGCAGAGGAAGCCAATGCATAGGATTCTTTGCTGCTTTAAAGCACAGGAAAGCCCTGTGCTGTCTGCATCCATTCAGGCAGGTACACACACACACAGTATTTTTACCTCACGATTGCTGCGATTTAAGCCAAGCAGACGGTCCCTGTGGAAAAAGTTCAGTTAATACAGGATAAAAAATCTTTACTTTCATTAGCCTGAATTGTTCATAATGGAAGGAGACTGTGCTGTTGCAAATTCACGTCATGCTGACTCACATAGTTCACAAGGAGACCACTGGGCCATTATATCTTTAACAACTCTTTCAGGAAACCATGCAATTAATCCCCATTCTCTATTTGCTCCACACAGCCTTGCACATGCTTTTCCTTTTAAATTATTTATCTCATTCCCTTTTGGAAGTTACTATTGAATCTGCTTTCAATATCCTTTCATAGAGTGCATTCCACATGGCAATAACTCAACGCATAAAATAAATTTTCCCCAACTTCCCTGAGGTTCCTCTGTCAATTATGTTAAATTAGTGTTACTGACCCCTTCACCAGTGCAAGCACTTTGTCTTTGTTTCTCTGTCAAAACCCTTCAACATTCTCCTCAATGCAAAAAGGATTTATTTGCTTGGCACATGGTGGAATCTGAGACCAAGTTTTATATTATTATTAATAATAACACTGAGATGTCTGAGTGCACAGTGATCCATAAGTCACAGAGCTCGAAATGATACTTCAAATTGCACTAATTGAATGCATTGAACTCGGATGAACTCACTAATAGAAAACTTCTTACAAGAAGCTTGTATAACCTGAACAGAAGTGAAAGCTATCCCTTGGGAATTGAGAGATGTTGCTGTGCATTGAGTTGAGGAGTTCATTAATGATTAGAATTCAAGTCCCCTGCCCCTTTGAAGAGATACAGCCAGTGTGAATATGTAAATATTAATATTCCTGACCTCAGCTACAACATGGAGGCATATTCTGCAGGGGAAGTGATTGATGAATAGTTGGGCGACAATGGGGAAATAGATATGGTTTAGTTAAACAGATCACTCAGAAAATACTGCCTTCGGTTTGGGCACAATATGTCAGCAAGGATCCACCGACCTCGGATCCAAAGATTCAGCAGAACAGCAGAACTTGGCAGGTTAACACTTGGTGTCAGTTTGAGTATGGGAGATCGATTGGTGGCCTGTCCAAAATGCTTAAAACAGTGAGAAGTATTCCATAAGCAGGCCAAAGAGAAATTACTTTCTCTGGTAGAGGAATCAAGAACACAGGGTCACAATCTTAAAAGTAGCTGCAGAAATCAGCAAGACTTTATCCTACAGAAATCAGGTGGAAACTTTGAAGTCTCTCTCTCCCAGACGGGTTTATGGATGGAATTATCATACCCTCATGATGAAGGGTGCTAAAAGTTTGATAGGTGAGGTTTTCAACCAATATGGAGCTAGAGAGGGTAATTAGAACGAAATTATAGATCATTTCCAATCAAGTTGAACCGAGCTGACTTGAGAGGCTGGATGGTCACCTCCTATCTCTTAGCTCCTAAAACAATGAATACAGGGTGGCCCTGATTTACAAACATCAAGTTACGAACGCTCATGCTTATGATCGTATACTGGGGGCGTAATTTGAAAGATCTGACATACAAATATTTCCTCCACTTACAAACTATATATTGTTCTGCATTGTCTTCTGACTTGCATACAACTTGACTTGCGAGTGGACTCCAGCATGGAATCTATTCGCAACCCAGGAACTGCCAGTACTGATACAAATGTGAGGTTTATATGATTACCATGACTTCAGGACTATTTGTTTTGGTTAATCAGATTTCTATGATTGGGAACAATATTATTAAATGTAGCATGAATGAAATGAGTCAATAAGACCATAAAAAATAAGAACTGGAGTAGACCATTCAGTCCCTCGTGTCTGGTCATAGAGTCATACAGCATGGACAAAGTTAAAAATCACACACCAGGTTATAGTCCAACAGGCTTATTTGCTCAAAAAGTGCACAATCTGCAGGCAGTCAATCCATGTAATATTCCACTTTGGCAATAGAACTAGTCTGAATCAAAATTAAGATACAGACAGACCCTAACCTCACACCTTTAATGCATTGTCTGAGCTGAGGTGTCACCTTTTTGTTAAAAATCCTTAAGTTATGTGACTTGAGAGAAGTTCTAGGATTTACATATTAATGAACCAAAACCTGTAACCCATTCTAAAAGATGAAAGACTTAACAGCAATCTAGGTCTGTTCAATATATCATTTCAGTTGCATGACATGGTGATCTTCTACTATAAATTCTATGTCTTATCATCCTGCTCCGCGGCTACCAGATGAAGGAGCAGTGCTCCGAAAGCTAGTGCTTCTAAATAAACCTGTTGGACTATAACCTGGTGTTGTGTTATTGTTAACTGTTCACTCCAGTCCAACACTGGCTCCTCTACATTAACAAACAGACCTTTCAGTCTCACTAGTCCATGCCAACCAGCTCCCAAAATAAACTAGCTCCAGCTGCCTGCATTTTACTATATCCCTCTAAACATTTCTTATTCATGTACTTATCCAAATGCATTTTAAACATTGTAACTGTACCCACATCCATCACTTCCTCTTGTAGTTCATTCCACACACTAACCACTCTGCATAAAAAAATTGCCCCTCATGTCTTTTCTAAATCTTACTCTTCTCACCTGAAAAATGTGCCCTCTAGTCTTGAATTCTCCCATTTTAGGAAAATGACCTTTGATATTCGCCTGACTTCATAATTCTATAAGGCCACCCCTCAACCTTCTACGGTCCAGTGAAAAAAATTCCAGTCGAACCAGCCTATTTTTATAACTCAAACATTCCAGTCCTGGTAACATCCTGATAAATCTATTATGAACCCTCTCCAGTTTAGTCATTCCCTTCCAATAACTGGGAGACCAGAGCTACACATAGTATTCTAGAAGAGGCTTCACCAACCTCAACATGATGTCCCAACTGACCCGAAATTTCTCACATCTGCTTTCCTGTCATTTCCCGGTAACCCTTGATTCCCCAACTGATCAAGAATCTATCTCAGCCTTAAAGGTTCACATGGACTCTGCCCTGGCAAAAGCAAGGACTGCAGATGCTGGAAACCAGAGTCTAGATTAGATTGGTGCTGGAAAAGCACAGCAGGTCAGGCAGCATCCGAGGAGCAGGAAAATCGACATTTCGGGCAAAAGCCCTTCATCAGCAATAGAGGCAGGGTGCCTGCAGAGTGGAGAGATAAATGAGAGGGGGGTGGGGGTGAGGAGAAAGTAGCATAGAGTCAGGGCAGAGGAGATGACCTAGGGGTTGCAGTGAGAGAGAGACTCACTGAGATTCTGGACTCTGCCCCTACAGGTCTCTCTATGGTATGGAGTTCCAAAGAGTCACAACCCTCAGAGAAGAAATTCCTCCTCATCTCAATCTTAAATTGGAGCCCCTTTATTCTGAGACTATACCATCTGGTCCGAGACACTCCCATGAGGGGAAATATCCTCTCAACTTCGACCCTGTCGAGCCCATTTAGAATCTGATAAACCTCAATGAGATCACCTCTCATTTTTCTTAACTCCAGTGAGTAGAGCCCCAATCTGTTTATCCTTTGAGCATTATTCTCCAAACTAAGAAAGGTCAAGCCCGGTAAACCTTTTCTGAACTGCCTCCAAAGAAGTGAAATGACTTGTGCAGGATCCTGACCTGAATGGGTTTAGCGGTTTAATCAAAGATTCACATTTTGTTATTCACACAGAGATGCCAAATGTTAATACAGGGACAAAGACAGTTGTTTCAAGGCTTACAAAGAGGAGCGTCTGAGTGTCTTAAATCAGTGTGTTATTGGTTGGAAATTAGTTGGTACAGAACCCGTCCCATTGTTTCTAAGATGAAAAACAGTTGCAATTCGGGAAGACGAATTCATATTCCAACTTGAACACAAATCCAGTTTATACCTGTTACCATGGAGAGGAGAGTTGAAGTAACCTTTTTCAGATAGAATGAACTGCCAGAGGAGGTGGTGGAGGCTGGTACACTTACAACATTTAAAAGGTATCTGGATGGGATATGAATAGGAAAGGATTAGACGGATAAGGGCCAAATGCTGGTAAATGAGACTAGATAAATTTAGGAGATCTGGTCAGCATGGATTTGTTGGACTGAAGGGTCTGTTTCTGTGCTGTACGTTTCTATGACCCCGTGAGTCTATGAATTATAAGGGGCTCAGTGGTTAGCACTGCTGCCTCACAGCGCCAGGGACCTGGGTTCAATTCCCACCTCAGGCAACTGTGTAGAGTTTTTGCAATCTCCCTGTGTCTGTGTGGGTTTCCTCCCACAATCCAAAGATGTGCAGGTCAGGTGAATTGGCCATGCTAAATTGTGTTAGGTGCATAGACAGGGGAAATTATAGGGTGGTGGAATTGGTCTGGGTGGGTAACTCTTCAGTCGGTCAGTGTGGACTTGTTGGGCCAAATGGCCTGTTCCCATACTGTACGGAATCTAATAAGTTTCCCTGCACACCCAGAGATATCATAAATGGAAGAGAATTCCATTTTGGACTTGATCTTCAGCCACTCACCACTTCAAAAGTGAAAAAAAATCAGTAGGGCAGGCCTACACCTTAAACACAAAAAAATGCTGACTCTGTCATTCACCCACACGGAATGTGAGAAGCAACTCATACCCAGTTTGAAAGCATAGTTCATAAAGAGTTTACAAAGTGGCTGGAGAGTTTATGGAGCTGATGTAGAAAGGACAATCCTTAGGGAAGACACGCAGTGGGACACAGTATTCAGAAAGGACAATCCCCAGGGAAGACACGCAGTGGGACACAGTATTCAGGAAGGACAATCCCCAGGGAAGACACGCAGTGGGACACAGTATTCAGAAAGGACAATCCCCAGGGAAGACACGCAGGGGAACACAGTATTCAGAAAGGACAGTCCCCAGGGAAGACACGCTGTGAAACACAGTATTCAGAAAGGACAATCCCCAGGGAAGACACGCAGGGAAACACAGTATTCAGAAAGGACAATCCCCAGGGAAGACACGCAGTGGGACACAGTATTCAGAAAGGACAATCCCCAGGGAAGACACACAGTGGGACAAAGTATTCAGAAATGACAATCCCCAGGGAAGACACGCAGTGGGACACAGTATTCAGAAAGGACAATCCCCAGGGAAGACAGACAGTGGGACACAGTATTCAGAAAGGACAATCCCCAGGGAAGACACGCAGTGGAACACAGTATTCAGAAAGGACAATCCCCAGGGAAGACACGCAGTGGGACACAGTATTCAGAAAGGACAATCCCCAGGGAAGACACACAGTGGGACAAAGTATTCAGAAAGGACAATCCCGAGGGAAGACACGCAGTGGGACACAGTATTCAGAAAGGACAATCCCCAGGGAAGACAGACAGTGGGACACAGTATTCAGAAAGGACAATCCCCAGGGAAGACACGCAGTGGAACACAGTATTCAGAAAGGAAAATCCCCAGGGAAGACACGCAGTGGGACACAGTATTCAGAAAGGACAATCCCCAGGGAAGACACGCAGTGGAACACAGTATTCAGGAAGGACAATCCCCAATTGAAGACGCGCAGTGGGACACAGCATTCAGAAAGGACAATCCCCAGGGAAGACACACAGTGGGACACAGTATTCAAGAAGGACAATCCCCAGGGAACACACGCAATGGAACACAGTATTCAGAAAGGACAATCCCCAGGGAAGACACACAGTGGGACACAGTATTCAGAAAGGACAATTCCCAGGGATGACACGCAGGGGAACACATTATTCAGAAAGGACAATCCCCAGGGAAGACACACAGTGGGACACAGTATTCAGAAAGGACAATCTCCAGGGAAGACACACAGTGGGACACAGTATTCAGAAAGGACAATCCCCAGGGAAGACACACAGTGGGACACAGTATTCAGAAAGGACAATTCCCAGGGATGACACGCAGGGGAACACAGTATTCAGAAAGGACAATCCCCAGGGAAGACACACAGTGGGACACAGTATTCAGAAAGGACAATCCCCAGGGAAGACACGCAGTGTGACACAGCATTCAGGAAGGACAATCCCCAGGGAAGACACGCTGTGAAACACAGTATTCAGAAAGGACAATCCCCAGGGAAGACACGCTGTGAAACACAGCATTCAGAAAGGACAATCCCCAGGGAAGACGCACAGTGGGACACAGTATTCAGAAAGGACAATCGCCAGGGAAGACACACAGTGGGACACAGTATTCAGGAAGGACAATCCCCAGGGAAGACACGCAGGGGAACACAGTATTCAGAAAGGGCAATCCCCAGGGAAGACACACAGTGGAACACAGTATTCAGGAAGGACAATCCTTAGGGAAGACACGCAGTGGGACACAGTATTCAGAAAGGACAATCTCCAGGGAAGACACGCAGTGGAACACAGCATTCAGAAAGGACAATCCCCAGGGAAGACACGCAGTGGGACACAGTATTCAGGAAGGACAATCCCCAGGGAAGACACGCAGTGGGACACAGTATTCAGAAAGGACAATTCCCAGGGAAGACACGCAGTGGGACACAGTATTCAGAAAGTACATTCCCCAGGGAAGACACGCAGTGGAACACAGTATTCAGAAAGGACAATCCCCAGGGAAGACACGCAGTGGGACACAGTATTCAGAAAGGACAATCTCCAGGGAAGACACGCAGTGGGACACAGTGTTCAGAAAGGGCAATTCCCAGGGAAGACACGCAGTGGGACACAGTATTCAGAAAGGACAATCCCCAGGGAAGACACACAGTGGGACACAGTATTCAGAAAGGACAATCTCCAGGGAAGACACGCAGTGGGACACAGTGTTCAGAAAGGGCAATTCCCAGGGAAGACACGCAGTGGGACACAGTATTCAGAAAGGACAATCCCCAGGGAAGACACACAGGGGAACACAGTATTCAGAAAGGACAATCCCCAGGGAAGACACGCAGTGGAACACAGCATTCAGAAAGGACAATCCCCAGGGAAGACACGCTGTGAAACACAGTATTCAGAAAGGACAATTCCCAGGGAAGAAACGCAGTGGGACTTAGTATTCAGAAAGGACAATTCCCAGGGAAGACACGCAGTGGATCACAGTATTCAGAAAGTACATTCCCCAGGGAAGACACGCAGTGGAACACAGTATTCAGAAAGGGCAATCCCCAGGGAAGACACGCAGTGGGACACAGTATTCAGAAAGGGCGATCCCCAGGGAAGACACACAGGGGAACACAGTATTCAGGAAGGACAATCCCCAGGGAAGACACGCAGTGGGACACAGTATTCAGAAAGGACAATCCCCAGGGAAGACACGCAGTGGAACACAGCATTCAGAAAGGGCAATCCCCAGGGAAGACACACAGGGGAACACAGTATTCAGAAAAGACAATCCCCAGAGAAGACACACAGTGGAACACAGTATTCAGAAAGGACAATCTCCAGGGAAGACACACAGGGGAACACAGTATTCAGAAAGGACAATTCCCAGGGATGACATGCAGTGGGACACGTATTCAGAAAGGACAATCCCCAATTGAAGACACGCAGGGGAACACAGTATTCAGAAAGGACAATCCCCAGGGAAGACACACAGTGGAACACAGTATTCAGAAAGGACAATCTCCAGGGAAGACACGCAGTGGGACACAGTATTCAGAAAGGGCGATCCCCAGGGAAGACACACAGGGGAACACAGTATTCAGGAAGGACAATCCCCAGGGAAGACACGCAGTGGGACACAGTATTCAGAAAGGACAATCCCCAGGGAAGACACGCAGTGGGACACAGTATTCAGGAAGGACAATCCCCAGGGAAGACACGCAGTGGGACACAGTATTCAGAAAGGACAATTTCCAAGTGAAGACACGCAGTGGGACACAGTATTCAGAAAGGACAATCCCCAATTGAAGACACGCAGGGGAACACAGTATTCAGAAAGGACAATCCCCAGGGAAGACACACAGTGGAACACAGTATTCAGAAAGGACAATCTCCAGGGAAGACACGCAGTGGGACACAGTATTCAGAAAGGGCGATCCCCAGGGAAGACACACAGGGGAACACAGTATTCAGGAAGGGCAATCCCCAGGGAAGACACGCAGTGTGACACAGCATTCAGAAAGGACAATCCCCAGGGAAAACACACAGTGGGACACAGTATTCAGAAAGGAAAATCCCCAGAGAAGACACACAGTGGAACACAGTATTCAGAAAGAACAATCTCCAGGGAAGACACACAGGGGAACACAGTATTCAGAAAGGACAATTCCCAGGGATGACACGCAGTGGGACACGTATTCAGAAAGGACAATCCCCAATTGAAGACACGCAGGGGAACACAGTATTCAGAAAGGACAATCCCCAGGGAAGACACACAGTGGAACACAGTATTCAGAAAGGACAATCTCCAGGGAAGACACACAGGGGAACACAGTATTCAGAAAGGACAATTCCCAGGGATGACACGCAGTGGGACACGTATTCAGAAAGGACAATCCCCAATTGAAGACACACAGGGGAACACAGTATTCAGAAAGGACAATTCCCAGGGAAGACACGCAGTGGGACACAGTATTCAGAAAGGACATTCCCCAGGGAAGACATGCAGTGGGACACAGTATTCAGAAAGGACAATTCCCAGGGAAGACACACAGTGGGACACAGTATTCAGGAAGGACAATCCCCAGGGAAGACATGCTGTGAAACACAATATTCAGAAAGGACAATCTCCAGGGAAGACACGCAGTGGGACACAGTATTGAGAAAGGACAATCCCCAGGGAAGACACGCAGAAAGGAATAGTACAGAAGTAATGTTTTAGAAGCAGTGGGAAGCTATGGTTTGCTTCGAGGATATGTGAATGTCTATGGAAGGGACCAAATGATGGAATGACGTTGAGGTTTTCAGTTGTCACTGAGGTGGCAGTCTCGACATGTCGGTAGTATTTTGATTTTTATTAAAACTTACTCCCCTCTAAAACGGAGAAGTTGTGTCATAGGGCTAAGTATACAAAAGCAATTCCTTCTCAATTGTTGAGACAGTGGCAAGGGAAGAATTTTGGCAATGGCCTGGATCCATTGCTCAGTTGAGAGAGTCCCTAAATCTCAGCCAGAAGCTCTGGGTTCAAGACTTACGTCAACACTGGCAAATCACAGAAGGAATGTTAATGTCCCAATTCAAACAGGTTGATAAGCAGCCTGCTAAATCTTTCAACACTTCCCTGCTACTTCCAAAAGGGAAAAAACTGTGTGAAGATGCAAAGTATTGATGGGACATTGAAAAGTCAAAATGTAATTACAGGTGGAGGATTATCTCCCATAACTAATGTTTCAAACCTAAATATAAGAAGCAATGAGAGTCTGAAGATAGAGCTGGCTAAGATGAGCTGGGAAACCAGTTTAAAAGATAAGTCAGTAGATTTGCATCAACCAACTGTGAAGGGGTTATTTCATATATCTCAAAAAAGGTTTAACTCAATAAGAAAGACTCTTTGAGAAGGCTGTACCATCCATGGCTCAATCAGGAAATGAAGGATTGTGCCAAATGGAAAGAAACACCATACAAATTTGCAAAGGTGAGCAGTAAGTCAGATAATTGTACAGGATTTAAGAAACAGCACCCGTTCATGCTGCTTCTACTTTTGCAGCTATAAGAAAAAAGCCCAGGCCCTCACAAGCTGTTTACTTTATTGGCTTGGTGGAGATAGCTCATGACCTATAGCTCAAAAACAAAACACTTAAAGCCATACTATTGTCACAGGAGTCTGAGATTAAGTGGAAGCCTCAAGCATTTTCACAACTGGAAAGAATTTTTCAGGCCGTCGGAGCTTAAAAAAAGCCAAAAGCTTGCTTAAAATGAACAAACTTCATCTTAAACAAGTTGTAAAACAGATTATTAATTACTTCTATGCAAACCTAAATTATATGCCCTTTAAACCAAACACAAATTCATACATAGACAGGACAAGAGGGGATATATCATTCTCCAGAGTTATTGTGTGTGAGATCAAAATTAGAATCTTATGCATCAAGTGTCCAAACCAGAAAGTGGAATGAGGTGACATTCTCAGATCTCATTGATAACATCAGGTTGCATTGGTGTATGGCAATGGAAGTCTCTTGACATTTTGAGCACTGCCTTTTACTCATGGAGGAAGACGGTTTGCAACAGAGAATGCCTTCCTTCCACAATTATGATGTTTCATTTTCTTTTCCAGGCGAGACAGACATACCTTTGCTGCAGGTTTTTGTTTTTGAGTGCGCCACTCCGCAGTCTGTGGCAAAACCAAACCGTCCAAAAGATGCTGGTAGGCAACCTTCAGATTACTTTCACTGGTTAATCTTGCAACAGTAACAAAGCTCCACAGCTCTAAAGCCACATAGCCTTTTAAAATAATAACCACAGTAAAGTTCCACTTTTGATATTTGAGTGCAAAATGTGTTAAAAATTTCAATTCTTTCCAGTTTTCATTCCCAAAATAATACTTGGTTCTCATTAGAAAGAGATTTTTGTGTACTACAAGTACAATTTTTGATAAGAATACATTGGCAGTCTCATGTGTATATGTTCCGTGGTTGACCATCATGGATTTACTTTGAAGTTTACTAAGCGTCAGGTTTTACCCAGGGGTCTGAGTTGGCCTTCACAGCTACCTGGATTACACCTCTTCCCACCCTATCTCTTGCAAAAATGCCATCCCGTATTCCCAATTTCTCCGCCTCCGCCGTATCTGCTCCCAGGAGGACCAGTTCCACCACAGAACACACCAGATGGCCTCCGTCTTTAGAGACCGCAATTTCCCTTCCCACATGGTTAAAGATGCCTTCCAACGCACCTCGTCCACATCCTGCACCTCCACCCTCAGACCCCACCCCTCCAACCGTAACAAGGACAGAACGCCCCTGGTGCTCACCTTCCACCCTACAAACCTTCGCATAAACCAAATCATCCACCGACATTTCCGCCACCTCCAAAAAGACCCCACCACCAGGGATATATTTCCCTCCCCACCCCTTTGCGCCTTCCGCAAAGACCGTTCCCTCCGTGACTACCTGGTCAGGTCCACACCCCCCTACGACCCACCCTCCCATTCTGGCACTTTCCCCTGCCACCGCAGGAACTGTAAAACCTGTGCCCACACCTCCTCCCTCACCTCTACCCAAGGCCCTAAAGGAGCCTTCCACATTCATCAAAGTTTTACCTGCACATCCACTAATATCATTTATTGTATCCGTTGCTCCCGATGCGGTCTCCTCTACATGGGGGAGACTGGGCGCCTCCTAGCAGAGCGCTTTAGGGAACATCTCCGAGACACCTGCACCAATCAACCAAACCGCCCCGTGGCCCAACATTTCAACTCCCCCTCCCACTCTGCCGAGGACATGGAGGTCCTGGGCCTCCTTCACCGCAGCTCCCTCACCACCAGACGCCTGGAGGAAGAACGCCTCATCTTCCGCCTCGGAACACTTCAAACCCAGGGCATCAATGTGGACTTCAACAGCTTCCTCATTTCCCCTTCCCCCACCTCATCCTAGTTTCAAACTTTCAGTTCATCACTATCCCCTTGACTTGTCCGGACTTGTCCGACCTGCCTATCTTCTTTTCCACCTATCCACTCCACCCTCTCCTCCCTGACCTATCACCTTCATCTCCTCCCCCACTCACCCATTGTACTCTATGCTACTCTCTCCCCACCCCCACCCTCCTCTAGCTTATCTCTCCACGCTTCAGGCTCACTGCCTTTATTCCTGATGAAGGGCTTTTGCCCGAAACGTCGATTTCACTGCTCGTTAGATGCTGCCTGAACTGCTGTGCTCTTCCAGCACCACTAATCCAGTATTATCATCAGTTGAGATCACAACAGAAGATAAATTGAATGTTGTTGTTACAGTCGGGTTGACTCCAGGGATTATGAGTTCCCTGACTGGGGCTGTTAACATTGTCCAATCAGGGACCCCTGGCTGATAGATAAGAACAGGAGTGTCAGAGGTTCTGTTCACTCTGAGAGCTGGCTGTGAGGGAGCTGGATCAGTGTCAAGGAATTTCCTCCTGTATATAAAGGATGCCTTGGTGACAGTCTACTGGCATCTGTGGAGCTCTTTCAGTTGTTTATTGTGGGGTGGATGCAATATAAAAGTAAAGAAGTTTGACTGAGACTGTACAAGGTAGTAGTGAGACCACTGGGAAAAAGTGAGGACTACAGATGCTGGAGATCAGAGTCGAAAAGTGTGATGCTGGAAAAGCGCAGCAGGTCAGGCAGCATCCGAGGAGCAGGAGAGTCAATGTTTCGAGCATAAGTTCTTCATCATGGATAGTGAGACCACATCTGGAATACTGCATCCAATTTTGGTCTCATTGCTTGAAAAACTTATAATTGCTTAGGAAGTAGGTGAAAGAAGGTTCATTCAACTCATTGCTAGGATGAAGGGTTGTGTTACATTCAACACATATGGCTAATATCCTTTGGAATTTGGAAGAATGAGGAGACTTGACAGGATGGGTAGATGAAGGATGTTTCTGTTGCAGAGGAAACCAAACCTAAAGGGACATCATTTACGAACAAGAGTTCATCCCTTAAAACAGGGATAAAGGGAAGTTTTCTCTGTCAGAGGGTCGGTAAATTGTGGAATTCCCTATCCCAGAAGGTAGTGGAAGCTTGGAGTTTAAATTAATACAAAATTGAGTTTGATGGATTTTTCACAAAGAAGGGGGTCAATGGTCGTGGAACACAGTCAGAAACATGAAGATGAAACCACAATCAGATCAGCCATAATCCTCAAATAGTATAACAACTTTGAAGGGCTTAATGGTGTTCTCTCACTCCTCTAGAGCTCTATTACCTCAATCTTCTTTTGAAGATCTATTAATTCAATGACTCCAGGATTTTTAATTCTAATGCAGGAAAGTATTTCCTGTGTTAATCACTGTGTCTTCCTGTCTAATTCCTCAACTAAATGTTTCTAGCTTTGCACTGATTGACTCTGGTCCTCTGGTGATGGTTTAACTTGCATCAGTGCTGAAACAGCTCAGTTTCAATCATTAAGTCTCCTCATTAGCAGTCTTACAGTCTAGTTTCCTGCTAATTAACCGAAGAACACACAGTAAGAGGTGAGGTATTGGTTATTAAATGGTGAGGAAGATGTAAAAAACACATATTTGCTCAGCATTGCTAAAGAAGTTGAAAGATGAATCTCAGTTCAGAAGTGAAAATTGATAATGTCAGCTTTCATGTGTTTTGGACTCACACAGCAAAACAAGTTACATGGCACTTCCTGGAAGACCAGGCTGAGGAATTAATCATGGCTTTAAAAACAACATTCATAAAGGGCAGAATCCACATATTCTGCATGTTCACAATGTTCTGAATACACTGAAGTATTTTCATAGCTAGTACAGCACTGGCTTGGCAAGGTGCACAGACTCAAAGAGCAAAAACTGCTCTTAACTGTCACTTTGTACAGAATGCAGGAGCAGCCAATGTGGATTGTGGGATAGTTTACATTGACTCTGTTTCTGACTCAAGACCCAGAACTGAAATTCAGGCATAAGATGGATAGTAACTATTCAGCTTGTGTGTAAAGCAGCGAGGATGCAATACAAGGCTCCCCAAGCTATGCTGCAATTACAATAAAATTTCACTCTCATGCTGTTGGAACTGAAGAAAGGGAGAAATGTCAAAGCTTGAATTTTTATCGTGCCTTTAACATAGTAAAGCACTTCAAGATGCTTCATGAGAGTGTTAACAAGGTGAAACTTGACACAGAATCATATTGGGATTAGCAAGTTTTGAGAAGATTTGTAGCTCAGGTTGAGGTTCTGGATCTAAGTTTGCTCACTGAGCTGGAAGGTTCTATTTCAGACTTTTCGTCACCATACTAGGTAATATCATCAATGAGCCTACAGATGAATCACTGGTGGTATGGCCCACTTTTAATTATGTGTTTAGGTTTCCTTGGGTTGGTGACACAATATCCTGTGGTGATATCATTTCCCATGGTGATGTCATTTCCTGTTCTTTTTCTCAGGGGTTGGTAAACACTACATTGGACAAACAGACAGAAAACTAGGCACCAGGATACATGAACATCAACTAGCCACAAAAAGACATGACCCACTCTCACTAGCATCTTTACATACAGATGAGAAAGGACACCACTTTGACAGGGACAACACAGCCATCCGAGGACAAGCTAAACAGAGACATGTGTGAGAATTCATAGAAGCATGGCATTCCAGCCGGAACTCTATCAACAAACATATTGACTTGGACCCCATTTACCACCCCCTGAGAAAAAGAACAGGAAATGACATCACCACAGGAAATGGTGTCATCAACCAAAGGGAACTTAAACACATAAATAAAAAGTGGGCCATACTACCAGTGCTTCATCCGAAGGCTCACTGGTGATGTTATCTAATATGGTGATGAAACGTCTGAAACTGAACCTTCTAGCTCAGTGAGCAAATTTACATTCATTTTGGGATATTAAGAGAGATGTCAAAGAGGTCTTAAAGAGCATCTTTAAGAAAGAGTTAGCGAGGCAGGTAAATTTAGGAAATAAATTCTCCTTGAACTGGAATCACTTGGCATTACCATCAGTGACAGCTCATTTATACTCCACACTGACATTCACAACCTTGATGAGTCCAATATTCATCCAGGATAATAAACAGAAAAGTGACAATAAAATGCATAGTGTTTAATCTTTGAAGTCCACATTGATGTACATCATTGACCCAGAACACATTAGCAGTCCCTCTCTATGGTTATTGTTGCTGTAAATAATAATCTGCAAAGGCACTCTGTTAGATAGAACAAAGTATGTACAGAAATTGAAGGCTGCAATATTAAAGGTTGAAGTAAGATTGTTCTGCAAATACTCATTATAGACGGAAAGTTTACAGTTATGAACTTCGGGTTCATAATAACTGAAAGTGTTGGCTTGCTGTCAGGAACCACAGCAATACTTGATTTGATTAATGAGAGAAAGCATTAAAGTTGACAAGTGCATTGGAAATACAGCCAATTCTCTAATCTAAAAAGTAATGGATCAGAGTTGTTCTTCAGTTGATCACTGCCCTAAGAAATGAATATCAATAACACTAAAGACGTGGATAGTCATTGGTCGAGCCCAATAAACTTAAATGCTGATACTGCTGACATTTCTAGGTGGGTACACTCAGAAATTCTTCAGTAAGTTGGAGGTAATATCCATTAAATCTTGGTCCCAATAATGCCTGAAGAGTTAATAACATGAAACTACTTGAAGAAGAATAAGGGAGTTCAGTAAGATCAGAGAAGATGGTAAAAGAGGGGGCGGCATGGCATTGTTGGTCAAGGACAGTATTATAGTTGCAGAAAGGATGTTTGGGGATTCGTCAACTGAGGTAGTATGGGCTGAGGTTAGAAACAGGAAAGGAGAGGTGACCCTGTTGGGAGTTTTCTATAGGCCTCTGAATAGTTCCAGAGATGTAGAGGAAATGATAGCAAAGATGATTCTCGATAGGAGCGAGAAAGACAGGGTAGTTGTCATGGGGGACTTCAACTTTCCAAATATTGACTGGGAACACTGCAGTACGAGTACTACAGATGGGTCAGTTTTTGTCCAGTGTGTACATGAGGGCTTCCTGTCACAGTATGTAGACAGGCCAGCAAGGGGCAAAGCCACATTAGAATCGGTACTGGGTAATGAGCCTGACAAGGTGTTAGACTTGGAAGTAGATGAGCACTTTGGTGATAGCAATCACAATTCTGTTATATTTACTTTAGTGATAGAAAGGGATAGGTGTATACCACTGGGCAAGAGTTACAGCTGGGGGAAAGGCAGATACGATGCGATTAGGCAAGATTTAGGAAGCATAGGATGGGGAAGAAAACTGCAAGGGATGGGCACGCTAGAAATGTAGAGCGTATTCAAGGAAAAGCTCATGAGTGTTCTAGATAAGTATGTACCTGCCAGGCAGGGAGGAAGCTGTAGAGCGTGGGAGCCGTGGTTTACAAAGGAAGTGGGATCTCTGGTCAAGAGGAAGAAGAAGGCTTATGTTAGGATGAGATGTGAAGGCTCAGTTAGGGTGCTTAAGGGTTACAAGGTAGCCAGGAAAGACCTAAAGAGAGAGCTCAGAAGAGCCAGGAGGAGACATGAGAAATTGTTGGTGGATAGGATCAGGGTAAACTCTAAGGCTTTCTATAGGTATTTAAGGAATAAAAGAATGACGAGAGTAAGATTAGGGCCAATCTAGGATAGTAGTGGGAAGTTGTGTATGGAGTCAGAGGAGATAGGGGAAGCACTAAATGAATATTTTTCAACAGTATTCACTCTAGAAAATGACAATGTTGACGAAGAGATTACTGAGATACAGGCTACTAGACTAGGTGTGATTGAGGCTCACAAGGAAGAGGTATTAGAAATCCTGCAGAGTGTGAAAATAGATAAGTCCCCTGGGCCGGATGGGATTTATCCTAGGATCCTCTGGGAAGCCAGGGAGGAGATTGCCGAGCCTTTGGCATTGATCTTTAAATCATCATTGTCTACAGGAATAGTGCCAGAAGACTGGACGATAGCAAATGTGGTTCCCCTGTTCAAGAAGGGGAGTAGAGACAACCCTAGTAATTATAGACCAGTGAGCCTTACTTCAGTTGTTGGTAAAGTGTTGGAAAATATTACAAGAGATAGGATTTATAATCATCTAGAAAAGAATAATTTGATTAGGGATAGTCATCACGGTTTTGTGAAGGGTAGGCCATGCCTCACAAACCTTATAGAGTTCTTTGAGAAGGTGACCATACAGGTAGATGAGAGTAAACCAGTTGATGTGGTGTATATGGATTTCAGCAAGGTGTTCGATAAGGTTCCCCACAGTAGGCTATTGTACAAAATGCGGAGGAATGGGATTGTGGGAGATTAGATTACTTACAGTGTGGAAACAGGCCCTTCGGCCCAACAAGTCCACACCGCCCCGCCGAAGCGCAACCCACCCATACCCCTACATCTACCCCTTATCTAACACTACGGGCAATTTAGCATGGCCAATTCACCTGACCTGCACACCTTTGGACTGTGGGAGGAAACCGGAGCACCCAGAGGAAACCCACGCAGACACAGGGAGAATGTGCAAACTCCACACAGTCAGTCGCCTGAGGCAGGAATTGAACCCAGGTCTCTGGCGCTGTGAGGCAGCAGTGCTAACCACTGTGCCACCATGCCGCCCCTGAAGATAGAGCAGTTTGGATCAGTAATTGGCTTGCTTAAAGAAGACAGAGGGTGGTGGTTGATGGGAAATGTTCATCCTGGAGTCCAGTTACTAGTGGTGTACCGCAAGGGTCAGTGTTGGGTCACTGCTGTTCGTCATTTTTATAAACAACCTGGATGAGGGCGTAGAGGGTGGGTTAGTAAATTTGCAGATGACACTAAGGTCGGTGGAGTTGTGGATAGTGACGGAGGATGTTGCAGGTTACAGAGAGATATAGACAAGCTGCAGAGCTGGGCTGAGAGGTGGCAAATAGAGTTTAATGCAGACAAGTGTGAGGTGATTCACTTTGGTCGGGGTAACTGGAATGCAAAGTACTGGGCTAATGGTAAGATTCTTGTAGCGTAGATGAGCAGAGAGATCTCGGTGTTCAGGTACACAGATCCTTGAAAGTTGCCATCCAGGTTGACAGGGTTGTTAAGAAGGCATACAGTGTTTTAGCTTTTATTAATAGAGGGACCAAGTTCCAGAACGATGAGGTTATGCTAC
Source organism: Chiloscyllium punctatum (assembly GCF_047496795.1). Lineage (NCBI taxonomy): Eukaryota > Metazoa > Chordata > Chondrichthyes > Orectolobiformes > Hemiscylliidae > Chiloscyllium > Chiloscyllium punctatum. Next base: position 9,823,441 of record NC_092749.1, on the reverse strand, counting down.
AGCTGTACAAAACTCTGGTGCAGCCGCACTTGGAGTATTGTGTACATTTCTGGTCACCGCATTATAAGAAGGATGTGGAAGCTTTGGAAAGGGTGTAGAGGAGATTTACTAGGATGTTGCCTGGTATGGAGGGAAGGTCTTACAAGGAAAGGCTGAGGGACTTGAGGCTGTTTTCGTTGGAGAGAAGAAGGTGACTTAATAGAGACACATTAGATAATCAGAGGGCGAGATAGGATGGACAGGGAGAGCCTTTTTCCAAGTATGGTGAACACGAACACGAGGGGGCATAGCTTTAAATTGAGGAGTGATAGATATAGGACAGATGTCAGAGGTAGTTTCTTTACTCAGAGAGTAGTAAGGATATGAAATGCTTTGCCTGCAACATCATCAACTTGAAGTACATTTAAGTCGACATTGGACAAGCCTATGGACGTACATGGAATAGTGTAGGTTAGATGGGCTTCAGATTGGTATGACAGGTCAGCGCAACATCAAGGGCCGAACAACACCTAGGCTGTAAAATACTGATCTGCTATCTGTGAAGCATTTTGGGATGTTCTCAAGGAGTGACAGAGTGGTGTAACCAGAGTTATCTTTCTTTCCATAATGGTCTTGAGCCACAATTTACATTTCTATAATGTCACTAATAATGTCACACCAGAATGAGGAAAATAAAATGCCAAATGCAACTGGAAAAAAAAAGAATATTCATCAAGACAGCTTGAGAAATTTAGGAATTTTCCCAGTGGAAAGATACAATTGCTGAAATTAAACGATTTTGAATAAAATTTACAGCCCTCTAATTTCCTGATCTACCTCCTTGGCAGGGTGTAAACAAAGACCTTCTGCAGATGGTTTTATCTTAGACTCATTATTTCCAAGTTAAACATTTCTCAACATGTTGTACCCAATTCAACCTTTGAGTTATTTTTTGGTTTATTGTTTTGATCTAATCAGTGTCCTTACCTTCTTATTTATTCTTACATTGTTTCCTCACATAGCGTTGATATCCACCACATGTTTTCTTTGTGATTCTCTCTTTAAAACGTTTAGCATTTTCTTGATATCAGTTTATCACTTTTAGAGGTCTCAAGGTCCACTTGTATTTCCAGTTTTTTTCCTCAAATCTGTGTGAAGGCCAGTAGGTATAGGAGCAAAATTAGACTATTCAGACCATTGAGTCTGCTCCAACATTTTGATATGTTTCTCAACCCACTTACTTTCCCAACAATTAACTGCAAGTTAACTTTAAGAGAATCCTGAACTAAGACTCCTAAGTACTTTTGTGCTTCAGATTTATGAAGTCTTTCCCCATTTAGAAAATATTCTCTGCCTCTATTCTTCCTACCAAAGTGCATAACTTCACACTTTCCCACATTGTTTTCCATTTGCCACTTCCTTGTCCACTGTCCAAGCCTGTCCATGTCCTTCTGCAATTTCCCTGCTTCCTTAACATGTCCTATTCCTCCACCTATCTTTGTGCCATCCACAAGGCAACTTTTGAAATATTCCCATGCACTATATTTCCTTTCCAAATGACACATTACTCATGTAGATTTACAATTCAGCGGGAGCTACAGCAAATAAATCACGGAGTGCGGGATGTCATCTGGAGTTATGCAGATGAGTCTCTATCTTGGCATAATCAGGATATATGGACTGGAGAACAACTTCTCAGCCAATGGAGTACTGAGGATCATCTATACCAGTATTTTCATTACACCTGCAGAAACCTGATATTTAAGATAAGCATTGAAATAAGTTATATAGTCTTTCATAATTTAATGTGTAATTTAGAACTTCCAAACTCATAACCACTTCCATCTAGAAGGACAATGGCAGTAGATACATGGGAAAAATACTACTGCAAGTTCCCTCCTGATTTGGAAATATATCACTGTTCGTTTGCTGCCACTGGGAGGGAATTCCCTCCCCTAAGGGCATTGTGGGTTAGCATACAGCAGATGAACTGCAGCTCATCACCACTTTCTCAACAGCAGCCAGCAATATATACTAGTCTAGCCAACGATATCCACATCTTACAATTGAATAAAGAAAAAAAAAATTACCCATTCCCCCTTGAAGCATCTTTCATTATTGTCATCACAATTATTTCTCCAGGAGGTTGACATAGAGTCATAGAGTCATAGAGATAGACAGCATGGAAACAGACCCTTCGGTCCAACTTGTCCATGCCAACCAGATACCCTAAATTAATCTCATCATATTTGCCAGCACATCACCCACATCCCTCTAAACCCTTCCTATTCATATACCCATCCAGATGCTTTTTAAATGTTGCAATTGTACCAGCCTCCACTACTTCCTCTGGCAGGTCATTTCATACATGTACCACCCTCTGCACAAAAGCGTTGCCCCTTGGTTCCCTTTTAAATCTTTTCCCTCTCACCCTAAACCTACACCGTCTAGTTCTGGGCTCCCCCATCCCACGAAAGAGACTTTGTCTATTTACCCTACCCATGCCCCTCATGATTTTATAAATCTCTATAAGGTCAAGCCCTCAGCCTCCGATGCTCCAGGGAAAACAGCCCCAGCCTACGCAACCTCTCCTTGTAGCTCAAACCCTCCAACTTGTAAATTGATCGTAAGTATCTCAATTTGTTTGTTCTAGTTCTGCATGCAACCTGTATATGGTGCTCAGTTACAAACAGAGGGTGCATACTTTTAATAAATGGGACCCACAAAGCTTGGTGATTACTCTACAACTTTGTTCTGAAACTCACTGAAACATAGCGTCCTCAGCATCTGGCATTTTCTCCTTCCTGTCTTGTCATATCTTTGACCAAGATTTTGACTGCCTGCCCTTATACCTCCTCATGCGGAGACTTGTGTTAAACGTTATTTGATAATTGGAGCATTTACTCTATAAAGGAACAAAATAAATACAAGTTGTTTTAGCTTGATGCTGACCATTAGCTTGTTTACATGGATGTTGAACCACACTGTGGAAACCCTGCCTTTTAGAGTCTGCTTTGGTGTAAACTAAAGACTATTCAGAATACTTTTAACTAGTTTTAGGTGCAGTTCAGCCCAGGTTATTCTGGTCAATAGATTTCTCATCCTTTAAAGGTTTCTCTTAATTACATTAAAAACACAATCTCTTTTGCTTTGCACTTCTCTTTCTTGAGCTAAAAAAATCAAAATGAATCATATGAAGTCACTATTCACAAGGCTAACTGGTTCATGAGCTTGTTTACTACTATATCTTGTTGGTTCGCCTGTTGGTTCTAAAATTCATTGCCTGAGAAAATGTCTCAAGTACATAATAGAAAACAATTGAATAAAGGCAAAATACTGTGGAGACTGGAAATCATTCTGAGGATGCTAGAAAATAAGTGTTCATATTACTTAAACTGTTCTCCTTCTCCCTGTCAAAGGGGAAATTAAAATTCCCCATTATAAATATGATTCTCTGATTTTATATTTATACATTACCTCCATTCACTTCTCATAGGTCACTGGACGAGATCTTGTAGTGCAGTGGGTAGTCGCCTTGCCTCTGAGCTAGAAGTTCAATTTTGAATCCCATTCCAGGCTGCCATTAAAACTGCAATTCTTTCATGCCAGTGGTAGGCATTAAGAATGGGATAGCCTGGTCAGCCAGATTAGATTAGATTCACTACAGTGTGGAAACAGGCCCTTCGGCCCAACAAGTCCACAAGAGTAACCCACCCAGACCCATTTCCCTCTGACTAATGCTGAGGAAAAAAAAATTTGGAGCCACAAACATCACTATCCAAACCCTCAAATTACAAAATGCATGTAGAATGTGCAATTTGTCATAGAACCTCTGACTCCCTGTGGGAACTAGAGCTGATTGTGAGCATTGCAGAACTGACACTCAATGGACCCTGGGTTTAAATATTTCAGGCATGATTGAGAGGCATGTAAAAGGAGTGGAGGGGTTGCATTACAGATTAAGGAGATAATCAAAGCTGTGGTATGGGCTCAACCAGAGAAGCAATATGGGTAGGAAATAGGAATAAGAAAAATGAAATCACTACAACTGGGTTACATCATCTCAATAGCTAGTGGAATTAGAAACACAGATACATAAGCAGCTAATAAAAAGATGCAAAAACAACAGGGTTCTGGTAGTGGGTGATTTTATTTTCCCCAATATTCACTGGAACTTCTTAGTGTCAGGGACTTAGATGATTGAGCATTGGGTATAGCAATTGGGACATCATGTTATGACTACAAGATATTGGTAAGACCACATTTGGATATTGCATACACTTCTGTTTGTGCTGTGAAAAGAAAGATGTTATTAAATTGGAAAGGGTGCAGAAAAGATTGTTACCGAGACTGGAGGATTTGAGTTAAGGAGAAGCTGAATAGGCTATGACATTTTTCCCTGGTAGAAAGCTGAGGGGTAACCTTATATTGGTTTATAAGATCATGATGGATATAGATAAGGTGAATAGCAAAGGTCTTTTCCACAGAATAGGGGAGTCCAAAAGTAGAGGGCATAGGTTTAAGGTGAGAGGGGAAAGATTTAAAAAGGATTTAAGGGACAACTTTTTCACACCAAAGTGTGGTATGTGTATGGTGTGAGCTGCCTGAGGAAGTGGTAGAGGTTATAACATTTAAAAGACATTTGGATAGTAGGAAAGGTTTGGAGGGATATGGGCTAAATGCAGGTAAATGGGACTAGTTTAGAAAACCTAGTTGGCATGGCCAAGATAGGCTGAAGGGCTTGTTTCCTTGCTGCATGACCTTCTGAATCTAGGACTGCCCTTAATAGCTCATAAACTCTAATCCAGGCAGCATTCTGGTAAACCTCTTCTTCACCCTCTCCAAAGCCTCTACGCCCTTACTGTAGTGATCAGAATTGCACACGGTACTTTAAATGTGGCCCAACTAAAGTTTTATACAATTGCAGCATGACTTGGTAACTTTTATACTCAATGCCTGACCAATTGCCTTGAAAGTAAGCATGCTGTATGCCTTCTTTATGACCTTATCCACCCACTGGTGTTGCCACATTCCTGGAGCTATGAACTTGGACACCAAGATCATTCTGTGTATCAATACTCCTAACATTCTGACCATTTACAGTATAGTTTCCTCTTGTATTTGACCTCTAAACATGCATAACATCACACCTGTCCGGATGAACTACCATCTGCTATTCCTCCACCCACCTTTCAGAAGATCCATATCTTGCTGCATCCTTTGACAACCTTCCTCACTATTCACAACTTTATCAATTTGTTTCTCATCTGAAAACGTACCAATCCGACCATCAATGTTTTCATCGGAATCATTGACATGTATTGCAAATAACAAAGGTCTCAGTGCTGATTCTTGTGCACGCAGACCTCCAGTCAGTGAAGCCCTGCCACAATCACCTTCTGTCTTCTCTGACCAAGCCAATGTTGTATCCAACTTGTCAACTTACCATGGATTCCATTCAATTTGATCTCTGGACCAACCTATGATGAGGGATCTTGTCAAATGCTTTGGTAAAGTCCAGGTAGACAATATCCACTGCCTTAACTCATCAATCTTTGTCAATGCTTCAAAAAAACTCAATCAAGCTTGAGAGACAAGTCCTCCCCTGCATAATGCTATGCTGACTACTCCTAATACATCCATTCTCCTCCAAATGCAAGCAAATCCTGTTGGTAAGAATCTTCTTTAGTAACTTCCCTCACTCGCCTTTACTTTCCTGGATTATCCCTGTTGCCCTTCTTGAAGCAAAGGACAGCATTGCCTATTCTCCAATCTTTGTGGACCTTACCTGCTGATAAAGTACATACAAAGATCTTTGAGGAGAAAGTGAGGACAGCAGATGCTGGAGATCAGAGCTGAAAATGTGTTGCTGGAAAAGCGCAGCAGGTCAGGCAGCATCCAAGGACCAGGAGAATTAATGTTTTGGACGATTCCTGAAGAAGGGCTCATACCCGAAACATCGATTCTCCTGTTCCTTGGATGCTGCCTGACCTGCTGCACTTTTCCAGCAACACATTTTCAGCTCATACAAAGATCTTTGTCAATGCTCAGCAGTCTCCTTGCCTCCTCCATCAGGCTCTGGGGGCTTACTTACCTTATTGTTTCTGAAGCCACCCCAACACCACCTCCTTCTTAATATCGACAAGCCTTAGAATATCAACAAATCCTTCTTTAAACTTGCCATCATCTATGTCATTGTCCTTGGTGGATACTGATGCAAAATACTCATTCAGGACCTCACCCACTTCCTATGGTTTCACACATAAATTCCCTCCTTTGTCCTTAAGTGGGCCTACTCTTTCCCTCGATGTCCTCTTGCTCCTGATGTACGTATAAAATGCCTTGGGATTCTCCTTAATCCTACTTGCCAAGGACATTTCATGACCCTTTCTCACCCTCCTAACTGTATATCTATATATTGTTTCAACCCCCACTCCCCCTCCCTGGGTGCACCTAGCAAATTCTGCCCCCCACCCCAGGGAAAAAGACTTTGTCTATTTATCCTATCCATGCCCCTCATGATTTTATAAACTTGCTACATGGGCTGAGGGAGTAGAGGGATATAGACCATGTGCACGCAAATGGAATATAGTCAGCAATGGCATCATGGTTGACACAGATATGGTGGGCTGAGAGGCCTGCTCCTGTGCTGTATTGTTCTATGTGCAAATCATCTTTACTTTGCGATCAGAATTTGTGTAAACTATTCAAATCAGACAATTGTACAAGCTTAATTTTGCTATTTCTTCATTTAACCCAGAATTTCACTCACCAATCAGCCTCGTGCAGATTTGTATCCCAGTAAAAGACTTTAATCTGATCAGACTGTTTACTCACTTACTCAAAATGTAGTCTTACCAACATCTTGTACAGTCATAACATGATGTCCCAACTCCTATACTCAATGCTCTGACCGATAAAGACAAGCATGCTAAATGCCTTCTTCACCAAATGTCTATGTGTGATGCCACTTTCAAGGAACTGTGTATCTGCACCCCTAGGTCTCTCAGTTCAACAACACTACCCAGGACCTACCAATAACTGTATAAGCTTTCATGACTGCCTTGGTCATCCTTTTCACAGGCTGTAGATGTCAACGGTGGCATCGTAGCTCAATGGTCAGCACTGCTGCCTCATAGCACCAAGGACTTGGCTTTGATTCCACCCTCAGCTGACTGTCAGTTTCCTCCCACAGTCAGAAGATGTGCAGGTTAGGTGGATTAACCATGCTAAATTGTACAGGCTAAATGGGTTAGCCATAGGGAATGCAAGGTTACAGGGATGAGGGAGAGGTGGAATGCCCTGCAGAGAGTTGGTGTGGACTTGATGGGCCAAATGACCTGCTTCCACATGTTGGTATTCTATAAGATGATGTCCATTTTGTTTTGAAAACCTTTGCTGGCTCTCAAAATGCTCTCAACATACATAGAATCTAAAGCTGTCCATTAAAGACCTAATTTCTAGTCAGGCTTCAGCAATGTAAACCATTCTCTCCTCATCTGATCCAATACCTGACCTTAGGCTCCATCCAGAGATTTTGACCACAGAGGTTAGGCTCCTGAGTCACAAATTTAGATCCTTGAAAATCCCTTTTGTTCAGAATTTCAGTCATACTTCCAAGGAAAGGAGATTTGCCCAAACCTTTCAGGGCATTGACCTTCAAGAAGAGTCAGTTCTGATGAAAGATCATCTAAATGGAACTTGTTTTTTTTCCCTTCTCTCTCACCACAGACGCCGCCGGTCTTGCTCAATATTTGCAACATTTTCTGCCTTCTTTGTTAGATTTTCAGAAGCTGCAGTATTTTACCTAACTGTTCCCCACGTTTTCACTGTATTATAGAATATGTTGCATTGAGTTACTGGGGACAGAAAATGCCATTTAGTCCTCTGGAGCAGAGCTACTGAAGAAGTTGTGGGGCCACCTGATAATAAAGCCCACAATTATCACACACCACAGGTAGAGAGCACAGGAAAGTTCCCTTTATATTATCACATCCAGCAATTACAAATCATAGCAAGTACCTACTGATTGCAGGGAAAGAAGCTGGAGAGAGTGAGAGTGTTCAAACATAGGATTCATGTAGAATAATCTCTTGGCCAGGAAGGTTGATAAACCAACAAGGAGTGCAGGAACTTTGTCTGCTCCTCAGTTCTATTGGGGGTTCTTTGAGACAGATGTGAAATTCAGTTCCTTCATGTTAAAATTGGCGCTTGTTTGGAGGGCAATGGGAAATAATCAGAGGTTTCTGGAGAAAATAAATAGGCAGTATTTTCAATTAAATATTTTTTCGCTAATGGCTGACCAGAGATTTGATTGGTGTGTCTCTTAATGAACAAAATGTAATAAAGGGTCTTGAGAGTCATTCTGAAACCATACAAGATGAAGTGGTTTTGCAGACATGTCTACAGCAAAGGAACATAAACACTTATCCGGCTGCCTTTTCATTGACAACAATTTGAAAATGTCTTTATATATTTATTGAACTAAATAGCACTCTGAGAAAGAGATAATTACATCCGTACACGGTTTGCAACAGGATGAATCAAAACCACGTTATTGCTGACTCTCTGTGAATTGTTCCCTGCTTCCAGCCTCTGGCTATAACTGAGGACTAGGGGAAGGATGAGCTGCAGTGTGAAGACAGGGTTTTAAAAACTGTGTTTCTGAATGTGATTGTCATCTTGGATGATCACCGTTTGAGCGGGGCAGAAAGATACAGCCGTGGGCACAGACAGATACAGAGACTCAGCGGCAAGTCAAAGCGCCCCTCTCCCTTTCTGTGGTTAGTGCGCCCCCATCGGGATTGCTGAACCCAAACCCCACGGCATTGCTGAAAAGCATCTCACATCGCTACTGACTTGGGGGGGCGGGGGGGCGGTGGGTGGAGACGCGGTTGGTGCGCTTCTGGCTCTGGGTCCAAGGGGCTGGTGACAGAGTGGCAGATCTTGGTGCCACCTGGGGTGACCATCCTGTCCCATGTCCCAGTGTTAGAACTCCGACAATGTAACCAGGTCAATTATTAGGCTGACAACTGTGTTCTTGCAGCCTGGGGGCTGCAGACGAGAGAAGCTGACCGGGCTGCTGTCCATGGTGCTGAGATCATAAGCCCCGCAGGGATTTCTCTTGGGAAACACCATGGATGCCGAAAACCTGAAATAAAAACAGAAAGTGTTGGAGAAACTCGGCAAGTCTGCTGGCATCCGTAATGAGAGAAACGGAGTTCACGTTTCGAGTCAATTCGCGCTCAATCTGAATTCGAAACGTTCGGTTTGCTTATCCTTGTTGAGAATTTGCTCCAATCGCGGTCTCTGCCAGGGAGTCGGTTTTGATTTGGCCCAACACTTCCTTTCAACCCTTGATGACGACAATGAAATTGGACTATATTTGAATGATTTATAAGAGAATCTACTGACCTTTTATAATATTCTTTTGCAAGATGTAGACATTTGGTGGGAAGAGTTGGTGGGTCTTCATGAACCATTGCATCCTTTTGTTGTAGATACACCCACAGTGCAGCTAAAGAGGAGCTTCCAGGATTTTGACACAGCAACACTATAGGAACAGCAGCATATTTCCAAGTCAGAATGTCCAGTGTCTTGGAGGGGAAATTGCAGATGACGGTGTTCCCAGGTATCCACTGTCCAATGTTCACACCTTTAATAAAATGCCAGGAGAATTAAGAATTGCCACCACTTGTTATACCTTCAAGGAAATGGTTGAACAAATTAGAGTGAATTGGTGACATGATTTAGTTGATGACATGATTTAGACAGGGACTCAATTTGCCTTTTATCTAAGTGCATCTGAATGGCAACGATGTGGAAGTGCAATGTGTTGGGGGACTTTTGACCATGTGGGTGAAATGGGATAAATGATTCTCAGGCCCTTGGACAGATAGCAATATTCACTGAATGGTCTAAAAGATTGAGTATACAGTGAGTGAGGCCAACGTAAAGCATAATATTCTGCAACTCAATCAGAGATTATGAAGCAGTTGAGTGGAAAATGTAAATGATTTGCAAATTCAAAAAAAAAATATTGGCATTAGATTGTTTCTGCAATTAGATCAGACTCATATTTATATAACATAACGTCAGCTTATCCCAAAACATCCCTTTGAGATATGTTGAAAATGTAGGTATTATTTTAAAACAGGGAAACATGGTGCTCAATTTATGGTGGCAATATCCTTAAGTCAGCAGTGAAATCATGACCAGGTCATCACTAGTTTGAGAAACATAGGAAAATAGGAAATAAGAGCCAGACGAGACCATTCATCACCTTGAGCCTACACCAGTATTCAGCCAGATCAGGACCAATTATTCTATCTCAATATAATTTTCCCACATTATCTCCATATTGCTTGATATGTTTAGTGTCTGGGAATCTACTGTTTGTCTCAAACAGATGCAGTGCCTGAGTATCCATTTCACTCTAGGGTAGAGAATTCCAAAGATCTTCCACTCTCTATGTGAAGAAAATCCTCCTCATCTCAGTCCTAAAGGCTTATTCCTTATTCTGTGTTCCCTGGTTCTAGGCTCCTCTGATGAAGAAACAAACATCACGCTTGCATCTATTCTATCAAGTTCTGAAAGAATTTTGAATGCATACAATGCTGACTCATGGCACTACTCTTTGAATGGCTCTTGGGTAAATAGGGCTCTGGTTTAAGTTGGATAAGAAAGATGGTACATCTCACACTGCTGTATTGCCTGAATACAACACTGGAATGCTTGCCTCCTGACTATAAGCTCAAATTCTAAAGTGAGGTTAAACACAAAATCATTGGACTCAGAAGAGAAGTTGCACCCAATTAGTCAACTCTTACACATGCCCATGAAGATCAGGGTCCCAACAGTGGTACAGATGATAGTGCTTTGTGGTGCTAATCTTCATTAAAGCAAGTCAGATTTTTATATGGGTTCACTCCTAATCCAAGCTTATTAATTATTTGGAAACAGTGACATGAATGAAAAATGGTGGAGTCAGTTCAATAAAAAAATTGCAAATCCATTCAGTGTTAATTGTAATATTTTATTCTCATAAACATATCATTGCTTAAGCAAGCTGCCTGAAGTCTATTAAGCTTACAATGCAAACTAGCAAAACAAAGAGATTTTTGACATAAATTAATGTTTTTGAATCAGTGAGAATTGTGTCTCCTTACAGGAATTGCAAGCACTATTTATCGGAATCTAAATTGTCATTATTAATGGAAATTAAATGTAAAAATACTAAAACAGCTGAGCCATTGTAATTCAACAGCAAGGAACAGTTCAATTTTTCATTTACCTTGCATTTGTAAATTCAAATTATTGCAATATTTGAATTCCCATAGAGTGACAGAGATGTACAGCATGGAAACAGACCCTTCAGTCCAACTTGTTCATGCTGACCAGATATCACAGCTTAATCTAGTAGCACTTGCCAACACTCAGCCCATATCCCTCCAAACCCTTCCTATTCATACACATACCCAGGTGCCTTTTAAATGTTGCAATTGTACTAGCCTCCATCACTTCCTCTAGCAGCTCATTCCATACATGTACCACCCTCTGCATGAAAAAGCTGTCCCTTAGATCTCTTTTATATCTTTCCCTTCTCACCCTAAACCTATGACCTCTAGTTCTGGACTCCCCCCACCCCAGGGAAAAAACCTTGCCTATTTATCCTATCCATGCCCCTCATGCTTTTATAAACCTCTATAAGGTCACCCCTCAGCCTCCAACACTCCATGGAAAACAGCCCCAACCTATTCAACCTCTCCCTGTAGCTCAAATCCTCCAACCCTGGCAACATCCTTGTAAATCTTTTCTGAACCCTTTCAAGTTTCACAACATCCTTCCGATAGGAAGGAGACCAGAATTGCGCACAATATTCCAAAAGTGGCTTAACCAATGTTCTGTACAGCTGCAATAATTACCTCCCAACTCGTGTACTCAATACTCTGACCAATAAAGGAAAGCATATAAAGACCTTCTTCTCTATCCTATCTCCCTGCAATTCTACTTTCAAGGGGCTAATAAATTGTGAAGTTAGCTAAAATCTTTAATTCAATCTTTTTAAAAATATTGATTTGCAACGTTAAATTTGCTGCCAATCACACTTTGCATTGAACTGAAAATGTGTCTTCTTCACCTGCAGAGGCCCACATGCTCCTGATTTTTCAACAACGATATAATTATCTCTCTTTATTTTTCTGTCTCTAAAGCTATGTGTTCCTATTTTTCTGTGTCTTTAGCAATGAATTTCCTGCCCATTTTCCAATCTGATTGTTTATTTATAAGCATGTTTACCAACTGGAGCATATAATATTTGAGAACTCAACTTAGTTCTGCTCTATTGAACATCAGCTAATTGTGCACACATCCACACACATTGTGTAAGGTGGCTGGAATCATTAGCTGGTGGGCATTAAATTAATGCAGGAGATAGATGATTAATACTAACCGTTAATGTTCTCAGCATTAATATTCAAGAGTCCTGCCATGAAAGAAATACCTACAAATATTCTATGCTTTGTAGCAGCTTCAGTGTTAGACCAGTGAAGCTCAGCAGAGTCTCTGAACAGACATGGGGAAACCATGCAATGTGCAGAAAATATACAGATTACTTGAGGAACACATTTTGGATACAGAGCATTTTATTCAATTATAACTGTAGACAGGTTGCTGAAAAGAGCACTGTTGCATTTCAAAGCTCTAATGTGGTAAGGCAAGAATAGGTCTTTAAGTAGAAAGAAGTGAAAAAAGTGAATGAAACACAAAAATATAAATGAGGATAGAGCAAAAATCATATTCCCTTGGATTCATGGGATAGCTTGCACAAACTAAATCCATCAGCGTGCAGTTTAGCACAACAAAATATATCAAACATACAAACGTATAGATTGGAAACAAGCAATTTTATCCCTCAAAACGGCTTCACCATTGAATAAGATCTAGTAATGTCTCAAATACACTTTCGCATCTATCCCTGATGACCTTTGACTAACAAGAACCTATCAATTTCCACCTCATGACCCACCTTCACCACTTTCTGAGTTCCAAAGTTGTATACCCTGATGAAAGAAAAGCTTTCACATCATTACTATCCTAAAGGAGTGGCCCCAAATATTAAATCAATGCTACCTAGTTCACACTTATCCACAAGAGGTAACATCCCTTCCACATGCACCTTGCCAAGACCATTCAGTATCTTATACACTTTGATCAAGTCATCTCTCACTCTTCTAAAGACTACCGGAAATCAGCGCAGTCTGTCCAACCTTTCCTCAGAAGATAACCCAACCATTGCAGGCATTAATCTAATAAATCTCCTCTGAACCACCTCCAATGCATTTAATTCCTTCTTTAGAACGTGATTGAGACTGTACGCACTTTGTGAGATCCCTACTGATCCATGGTTCCCTGTCTATTTTTGCCCAGAGAAGCACCCGACATGAGCACCAATGCATGAACCTGCTGTATTTTACTTTTGTTTAAGGAATATGGGCATTCCTAGCTGGACTAGCATTTGTTGCCCATCCCTAATTACTCTTAAGAAGGTGGCAGTAAGCTGCATTCTTGAACAGCTGAAGTCAACTTGATGTTGGTAAACCAATTGCTGAAAACCCAAATTGTGCGCCAGTGAACAGACTGCCAAATATTGCATACAGGAGCAATACAATGCACCTGATTTCAATGAGTTGTTCTAATCTCCTCTCTAGTCCCCCAGGCAAAGGAAGCTTTACCCATTAGAACAGTCCAAAATTCGTGAGGCAACGTTATCTGCAAGATTATTGAAATAGAACTTTCTCCACATTTTTCTTCAAATTGCTATAAATTTTTCAAACAAACACAACACATACTTTATAACTTCAATGTAATTTTTTGAGCACTTGCTTGCTTCATTTACACTAACTAAAAGCAGCTCTGTTTTCTGTTTCACTGAAAGTATTTTCTTGGCATCTGTAGATGTCACATTAAAAATTGATAAACAGCCCTGACTACAGGCTCTTAAATGCGACATGCTTGAATAAATGAGTTGAAATTTTAATTTTCATATTTAAGAAAAAAAATCTATGGTGTGTTTTATTGTTTTCTTAGGCTTCAATTGCAAATACAGATTTGAGTTCATTTAATATTTCATTACATTGTAATGAAATTGGTAATAAATCTAATTATAATTTATTATCAACAGCTTGATATAATTTTTATCTAAAATCCAGGGTGCCTCAAGTATTTTACAGCCAATGAAATACTTTTTAAGCATAGCCACTGTTTTAATGGGGGCAACATGGCAGCCAATTTACACACAGCACCTTGTCAGAAACAGCAGTGTAACAATGTCCAGATTATCTGAGCTTTTTGTCAGTGATTTTGCTTGAGAAGTACATATTAGGCAGGATATCAGTAATATCCATCCGAGAGGGTAGCAGGGATTTCAATTTAAAATTTCCACTGAAAAATGGAAATTCTCAGTACTGCACTGAAGGGTCAGATCTCTGAGCGCTGTTTGAACCATGGGAAACGCCTAACAAAATTTTGAGAACTCCAGAAGGAATGCCATCCTAACAAACTGATGGCACTATTAACCCTGAGGAAGTAATAGAATCATGAATTCGACCTAACCTGTAAAGGGATCAGTTCCTTGTTGATTGATACAAATTTCAGGAACAGAAAATCTACAAGAATCTAACTATAAACCTTCAGCTGAGAAATTGATTTAAAATTAATATTTATTTGTTCATATTGTTAACTTTTCCAAGTTATTATTGACTTTGTTAACAATTTTCTGTGTGACATGCCTGTCATTACAGATTTTGCCAGTGTATCTATGTGTATCTATGGCTCTGGTTGCTATGATACTTGCGTTTCCATGATAACTATTCATGTCTTTTGCCCTATTCCTATTTTCTCTCTTTTCATAAATTATGAAAAGAATTGCTCAGGGTTCAGAAGCTATTTAGAGAAAGATTGTGGATATTCAAGCAGTGCATTTGAGGTCATGAGAGGTGTTTAGGAAAAGTATAGATGTAAAGCAACAAATGTACACACTCCAATTTACATCTTTGAGGGGTTCAAATAGTTTACATTGTATACATAATACCACACGGTAAGGAGATGTCAGATTAAAATGCCAGGTGAATTAACTACATACTAGTATAAGGAGGAAACTTGAGAATGGTTGCTTAGGTTGGGCGGAACAATGCCATAGAGGATCTTGAAAATCAGGATATAATGCTTTAAAGTCAAAAGCAGGGACTGGGGAAGTCTAGGTCTTGACATTGTGTGAGTGCAGGGTTAGACAATAACAGTAATAATTTAGCTGAATGGTAGTAAATGTTTGTGAATGGTAGAGGTGAACAGACTGCCAAATGTAGTGTCAGAAATCAATCATCAGCGCTAGAAAACTGGGGATTAGAGGCCCTACAATGAAGGAGGAAGACAGATGAACAGGAACAAAGAATTTCACTGTAGTCATCACCACTGACTAGGTATAGTGTTGGAATCTCACACCTGAACTGAAGAAGACATTAAGGTTCAACAGCAGCACTGAGTGTAGCCTAAGGGAAGATCAGACCCCATGATTTGGGAGAGAGCGATGGAGAGTGAGGTAATATCTTGAAAGCTAACTCCATAAAAATTCACTGAAGAGGAAAGAGTCTGGGTAGATAATGACGATAATGACCATTGTGAAGCTGACTTGCGTATTTGGATGAAAGACAGCAAAGCATCACTCGGTTGTTTCCTGGGACTGAGACTAGGTTTCTAATCCAGATTTACTGAGTGTGTCTCCCAGGCCTTTGACCTCAGTCACTGGATCATTAGCTCCGGTGACATTATACAAATACCACCAATCCCCGTGTGATAAGCTCAACTCAGTCTGATATATGAGGCCATAATGAGGTGAATGATCTGGTTCCAGTTGTGACAATGTCCAGTCAGGGAAACAGAGAATGTGGCTGATGATGAAAACAATGCCTTTAAAATCCCTGGTGTTTGAATTAAAGTGACAATTTAGTGACAATGAATAGCACTAGGGAAAAAGCACTAGGAAAACTAATGGATGTAAAGGACAATAAGACCCCTGAATCCAAATGGTTTGCTTTCTAGGATCCTAAACAAAGCAGCAGCAAAGAAAGTGAATGCACTGGTAGTAATCTTCAGGAATTCCTATTCTGGAAAAGTCTCAGAGGATTGGAAAACCACAAATGTGACACCATTATTCAAAACAGGAGACAAAAAAAAGATAAGTATACGAAGGGTGGCTTAACATCTAACATTCAGAAAATGTTAGACTTCTTTTTCAAGGTGAATAGCAACACGTCTCAATATTATTCAATAAACATATCAGTGAAGTGCAAGTAGGCCTGAGGAAATAACTTCACTCAGTGCAAAAATGTCTTTTTTAAAGCATTACACAACACCAGGTTATAGTTAACATGTTTTGAGAAGATTTGTTGCTCAGTTTGAGGTTCTGGATGTAGATTTGCTTACTGAGCTGGAATGTTCATTTTCAAACGTTTCATCACCATACTAGGTGACATCATTAGTGAGCCTCTGGACGAAGTACTGCTGATGATTCCTGCTTTCTGTTTATATGTTTGGGTTTCTTTGGTTTGTGATGTCACTTCCTGTGGTGATGTCATTTCCCGTTCTTTTTCTCAGGGGTGGTAAATGGGGTCCAGTTCAATGTGTTTGTTGATAGATCTATGACATCACCAACCCAAAGAAACCCAAACATATAAATAGAAAGCAGGAATCATGAGCAGTGCTTCATCCGGAGGCTCACTGACGATATTACCTAGTATGGTGACGAAACGTCTGAAACGGAACCTTCCAGCTCAGCGAGTAAACCTACATCCAGAACCAGGTTATAGTCCAACAGGTTTATTTGGAAGCACTAGCTTTTGGAGCACTGCTCCTTCATCAGGTGATTGTCAGAAGGAACGGCGCTCTGAAAGCTAGTGTTTCCAAATAAACCTGTTGGACTATAACCTGATGTTGTGCGATTTTTAACTCTGTACACCTAGGCCAACACCTGCTCCTCCAAATCATTTTTAAAAACACTTTGTAATCGTTTTTCTGAAAATGCAGCTTAGATAAATGGGCACCTCAGTTATTAAATTTCCTTACACTGACATCATACTGCAAAATTGCACTTTAATCTGAATGTTTCAACATGTTAAAGAAATTGTTAAAGTGATTCATATACGTGTAAAACAAAAATGGAATTAGATGCATAGTGAGAAACGTGACTATATTCAAATGATTCAGAATTGGCTAACAGAGCATTCAATACTAATAAAGCATGATTATTATTTAAAAGGATGTAAAATTCTTAGGGACCCTTGCCCCTCCCTCCCCCATTTCATGATAGCATATTATCCAGTGAGATGATGGATTGCATAAATCAGAAAGATTCACATATCTGACAACAACTTGCAAGCAGTTTGTCAATCCTTGCTGGGAATTTAAAATTTATTTCTACTGGCCAATGATAGTAAAGGAATGGGAAATAAAATCAGACAATGATCTTGTTTCAGTAGCTATTTTCAGTGAGAAAAGTGCACGTGTAAGAATGTATGAAAAAATAATGAATTTCACAGACAACTCAGATAACTCAGCAACAATCAGTATCCAAGCATCCATATGAATAATGATTAATTGACACAGTGGGTAACACTCTTAACTCCAAGTCAGAAAGTACATATTTAAATTGTACAAAAAAATCAAAACACGTGTGTTAAATTCCAGGATGTAAGTCAAGTGTAAAACTGAGGGAGAACTGATGGTCAGAAGTGCAGTCTTTTCAAAGAGATGTTGAATTAATAGCTCAACAGCTACCTTAAGTAGCACTATCTCAAGAAGAACAGTAGACCATCCTTCCTAATGAAGAGTCACTGGATTGAAAAGTTGAACTCTGCTTTCTTCCCACAGACACTGACAGGCTTGCTGGGTTTCTCCAACAATTTCTGTTTTTGTTTCAGTTCTCCAGTATCCACAGTTCTTTGTTTCATTATAGGAGATTATCCTTGACATCTTGGTCAATACCACTTGGAGAGTGACTGGGTAAATCCCATACACCCAACCCCTCCAACCTAGCTTGGTCTTCTTAGTTATCATGGATTAGTGGTGCTGGAAGAGCACAGCAGTTCAGGCAGCATCCAACGAGCAGCAAAATCAATGTTTCGGGCAAAAGTCCTTCATGATGAAGGGCTTTTGCCCGAAATGTCAATTTCGCTGCTCGTTGAATGCTGCCTGAACTGCTGTGCTCTTCCAGCACCACTAATCCAGTATTTGCTTTCCAGCATCTGCAGTCATTGTTTTTACCTCCTTTTTTACTTCTTTGTTATCAGTCTTTTGGAATTATGTCAGAGGAGCTGTATACTTGTAATTTATCAATGACCCTGAACCAGCAGAGATTAACAACTTGGTATATAGTTGGCAATAAAACTGCTTGGGACATACCAAAAGAGATTAAATTATCTACTTCAATTATGAGAATTGAGGAAAAGCACCAGGCATGATGTGAAACAATTTCCAAATTCACCAGGAATAGCAATTAATCATGGCAAAAACAAAATTCCAGTCTTGCCCATGACACCAACATCCCATGAAAGAATTTGCAGATATTCAGCCTGTGCCTGCAATAGACCCAGGCCAATTTCATCTGTTCGAGCATAGATTACAGAAACTGAAAAGTATGTACGTGTACAGGGGTAAAGGGTGACTACTTGAGGTTTTTATTGAAGGAAGTGGCAGAATTGATAGAGAGACATCCCATGGGTGGTGGGAGGGGTGGGAGGGCTGGTGGGGCAGGGTGTAGGGTTGAGATCAGGAAGCACTTCCTCAGTCCAAAGGATTTGTGGAAATCTTAGAGATTCTCTCCTCAAACCCTCTTAGAGATGGAAGCTTAAAAGCAAAACTAAAATTAAAATTAAGACACTTTATATTTTGCTAGGCAAGGGTATTAAGAGATACAATATGGATTAAAAATGCAGTTGTGATTCAGCTTCTCCACAATCTAACTGATGGCAAGCTAAAGGCATGTGGTATTGAAAAAACACCTTCTATTCCAATAGTCCTATGGATAGGGGAGGTAGTAGTGAAATGGTAATGCCACTGGACCAGAGGTCCAGAATCCCAAGCTAAAGTCCTGAGAACATGGGTGGAAATTCCACCATGGAAGATGGTAAATTCAAATTCAATAAAATCAATAGAAAGATGACCTAATGGCAATTGTCATAAAATCCTATCTGATTTATTAATCCCTGTTAGGGAAGGAAACCTACCATACTTATCTGATCTGAATGACATGTGACTCCAGACCCACAGCAATGTGGTTGAATCTTAACTGCCCTCTGGGTAATTATGGATGGATAATAAATACTGGCCTAGTCAATGTGTGAACTAAAACCCATTAACTAAATGTTTGTAAACATTTTGTAGAGACCAAAACTATGATCTTACCAAGGTTCAAAACAAATTTAGCCAAAATTGGAAGATTGAAAGAAAATGTTTTGCCATGAAACTGATGCATCCAACCTCCAGCTCCCTCTGACCAAAGTCAGACTTGCTCCATTAAAAATTATTGGGTTCTGTAGAAATTAACAATTCATTCCGTAGATTGGTTGAGCCTCACACTTCATATTTTTCACTTTGAACTTCTCCAGAAAGGCAGTGTTTCAGCCATATAACTTTTGTCAGTGACAAATAGGTCTAGTTAAAACAATAATAAAGCACAAATTCTAGTGCGAGAATGTGATATTTTTCTCATTCATGGGATGTGGATATTACTGCCAAGGTCAGCATTTGTGGCCAATCACTAAATACCACTGAACCTCTTTCTCCTCTTCTTCAAGTGGATGCAAAAAGATCTTTACACCTCATATTGCAAATGAGCTAACCCTGATAAATTTCTGGTCATAGAATGATACTCTACAGCGGATGCCAGTCTGCTCCATCTTCGCTTTGGCAGAAATTTGAAAGACATTTTTGATTAATCCACTCAGTCAGAAATGTCATTGATGAAGCAGCTAAAGAGAGGAGTCTTTGGCCTAACAGTCTTCATCTGCTTCATCAATGACCTTCCCTCCATTATAAGGTCAGAGTGGCAATGTTCACTAAAGATTGCAAAATGTTCAGCACCACTTATGACTCATCAGAAATTGAAGCAGTCTATGTCCATATGCAGCAAGAACTGGACAGAAGCCAGGTTTGGGCTGACAAGTGACATGCAACAGTCTCACCTCTCAAGTGCCAGATAATGATCATCTCCAACAGGAGAAGACTTAACAATCATCTTTAGACCTTCAATGGTGCTACCATCTCTGAATTCTTCATGATGAGCATCTAGGTTGACGAGAAACATTGACTAGAAATTGAACTGAACTAACCATTCAAATTCAGTGGATACAAGAGTAGGACAGAGATTAAGCAAGCCTGTCCACCATCTACAAGGCACAAGCCAGGTGTGTGATGGAATATTTCCCACTTGCCTGGGCAAGTTAAACTCCAACAACACTCAAGAAGCTTTACACCACCAGGATAAAGCAGCCCACATGATTAGTACCACATCCACACACAATCACTCCTTTCATCACTGGCACTCTGCACCAGTGTGTACCATCCACATGATACACTGCAGAACTTCACCAAGGTTCCTTAACCAGCACATGCAATTTCCAGTTCAAGTCTCCCACCATCTTGACTTGGAAATATATCACCATTCAGTAACACAACCCTGACAGCATTTTGGATTGATGTACATCAAATGAACTACAGTAGTTCAAGAGGACAGCTCACTGCCACCTTTCCAGGTAAAATCTTCTTTAACTTGCTGCTTAATGTTCACTTCTTTGATCCACATTTTATTCATTTGCTCTAATTTTTTCTTAGGTGAATTTGTGTCAAATTTTACTTCATAATCCTCTTCAGAAGCACCTTGGGGAATTTCATTGTGTTAAAATTTGCTTTATAAATATTGAGCCATGGAGCTGTCTAGCATGGAAACATACTCTTTGGTCCAACTTGTTCATGTTGACCAGATATCCTAAATTAATCTTGTCCCATTTGCCAGCATTTGGCCCATATATTTCTAAACCATTTTCCTATTTATATTCCCATCCAGTTGCCTTTTAAATGTTGCAATTGTACCAGCCTCCACCATTTCCTCTGGCAGCTCCACCCTCTGGATGAAAAATTGGTCACAGATCCCTTTTAAATCTTTCCCCTCTCACCTTAAACATGCTTTCCAGTTCTGAACGCACCCACCCTGGAGAAAAGACATTGTCTATTCACCCTATCCATGCACCTCATGATTTTATAAACCTCTATAAGGTCACCCCTCAGCCTCTGAGACTCTAAGGAAAATAGCCCTACCCTATTCAGCCTCTCCCTATATCTCAAACCCTCCAAATCTGGCAACATCCTGGTAAATCTTTTTTGAACCGTTTCAATTTTCACAGCATCCTTCTTATAGGAGGAAGACCAGAATTGCACGCAGTATTCCAAAAGTGGCCTGTCCAATGCCCTGTACACCCTCAGCATGACCTCCCAACTCCTATACTCAATGCACTTATTCATAAAGGTGAGCATACCAACCACCTTCTTCACTATCCTGTCTACCTGCAACTCCACTTTCAAGGGACTATGAACATGCACATCACGGTCTCGTTGCCCAGCAACACTCCACAGAACTTTACCATTCAGTATGTAAGTCCTACCCTGACTTGCCTTCCCAAAATGCAGCACCTCACATTTACCCAAATTAAATTCCATCTGCCATTCCTCGGCCTATTGGCCCATCTGATCAAACTCCCATTGAACTCTGCGGTAACCTTCTTCACATCACCAATTTTGGTGTCAGCTGATAACTTACAAACCATACTTCCTATGTTCACATCCAAATCATTTATTTACATGATGACAAGCAGTGGACCCAACACCAATCTTTGTGGCATACCACTGGTCACAGGCCTCTAGTCTGATAAGCAACCCTCCACTACCACCCTCTGTCTGCTACCTTCAGCCTAGTTCTGGCTAGTTCTCCCTGTATTCCATGTGACACAATCTTGCTAACCTTGCAGAATCTTCTTGAATGCCTTAATGAAGTTCATAAAGATCACATCCTCTATTCTGCCCTCATTAATCCTCTTCATTACTTTTTCAAAAAACTGAATCAAGTTCATGAGACAGGATTTCCCATGCACAAAGCCAAGCTGACTATCCTTAGTCAGTCCTTGCCTTTCCAAATATATGTAAATCCTATCCCTCAGCATCCTCTCTAAAAACTTGCTCACCACTGACACCAGGCTCACCAGTCTATAATGCCGAGTTTTTCCTTACCACCTTTCCTAAATAGTGGAACCACGTTAGGCAACCTCCAGTCTTCCAGTACCTCACCTGTGGCTAGCAATTATTCAAACATCTCAGCAAGGGACCCAGCAATAATTCCCCTAGCTTCCCACAGAGTTTTAGGCCACACATGATCAGGCCTCGGGGATTTAACCACCTTTATGTGATTTAAGACTTTCAACACGTCCTCCTCTGTAATATGGACACTTTTCAAAATCGCACTAATTATTTCTCCAAGTTCTCTACCTTTCATATCCTTCTCCACAGTAAACACTGACACTAAATACTCATTTATTACCTCTCCCATCTCTCACAGTTCCACACGTAGTCAGCCTTGCTGATCTTTAAGACGCTCTATTCTCTGCCTCAATACTCCTTTGACCTGAAACTCCTTAACCCTATTTGTCAAATCTATCTCATATCCCCTTATTGCCCTTCTGATTTCCCTCTCAAGTATACTTCTACTGCCTTTATACTCTTCTAGGGATTCACTCGATCTCGGTTCTCCATAACTGACATATGCTTTCTTCATTTTAATTTCTCTCATTATCCAGCATTTTCTACACCTACCAGCTTTGCCGTTCACTCTAACAGGAACATATTGGTCTCTCAACTCTCATTATCTTAGTTTTGAAGGTTACCAATTTTCCAGCTATCCATTTACCTGCAAATATTCTCCCCCAATCAACTTTTTAAAGTTCTTGCCTGATACCATTAAAATTGGCCTTCTTCCAACTTAGAACTTTAACTTATACTCCGGTCTTTCCTTTTCTATCACTATTTTAAAATTAATAGAATCATGACCATTGGCCCCAAAGTACTCCTGCACTCACACCATAGTTGCCTGTCTGTAATTTGTTGTTAACCATTACTATTGAATCTGCATCCACTGTCCTTTTACAACAAGTGCATTCCAGATCACAATAACTCAATACTTAAAAGAAAATCTGCTCATCTCCCCTCTGATTCCTTTTCCAATTGGGCAGCACAGTGGCTCAGTGGTTAGCACTGCTGCCTCACAGCACCAGGTCCCAGGTTCAATTCCAGCCTCGAGTGACTGTCTGTGTGGAGTTTGCACATTTTCCCCGTGTCTGCGTGGGTTTTCTCTGGGCGCTCCGGTTTCCTCCCACCATCCAAAGATGTGCAGGTCAGGTGAACTGGCCATGCTAAGTTGCCCATAGCTATAGGGGCATTAGTCAGAGGGTAGCGGGTTTGGGTGGGTTACTCTTCGGAGGGTTGGTGTGGACTTGTTAGGCCAAAGGGTCTGCTTCCACACTGTAGGGAATCTAATCTATTGTCAACATCAAAAAGAGAGTAGAGTTGGAAAGATAAATGGAACAAAACTCTACACAATAAGTTACCAATCATCCAGTTTCAAAGAAGTTAAGTATGCCATAGAAGGTAGCAGATGTCTTTCAGAATTCTCTACCTGCTTTTAATGGCAGGCACCATTAGAATGGGTTATATGGCTTAGCTTTGCTGTCTTCCTCTCTCCTCGCATAGAATGATTCATTCTCAGTCTTCAGAACTATCTCAGGTCAAGAAGGAGAACTTCCTTGCACCCTTTTGGCTGATGCCTGTCACTGAGGTTGCCTAAGGAAGTCAAAGATTCCTTTTACCATCTCAGCTTAAAGCTTTGTCAGATGAACATTTACAACAGAGAAAGTGAAGCTTTCAAATCTAAAAGGTATCAAGAAACGTGGGTAGTCCATAGCAGATTACTGAGCATGTAGAAATAAAAGAAGCATGTCACTGAGTATGGGGGGGGGAGGGGTGAGTAACCCATCATGCTGTTTTGTCAACAGTTTGGTGGATAATGTTGCAGTGTCTGAAGGTTGTTCTGTTCAGATTCCACTCCACAAGCTTGACCATATTACTTAGTTTGACACAGGCAGTGCTCAACCACCGAAGTTCTGCTTTTCAGGTACAACATGCAAACAAGACACTGTCTGCTATTAGAGGTGAATACAAATGATCTAAGGTTATTTCAGTCACAGCAGTGGAGTGTTTTTTGTGTATCATAACCAATAATTATTGTTCAATCAACGTCACTAAAAGCAAAAGAATTGGTCATCATCTCACTGACCTTGCTATGAATTGACTGCAATGGTTCCTTCATTCCAACAGTGACTACATACTAAATAGACATCCATGATTGAGAACTGTTTTGGGATGTCCTGGGTCACTAAAAGATGCTGTAAAAATGCCAGTCTTCCATTAATTCTCTTAGAACTCAGATGGTTTACATCTCTCAAAGAAACAAGTTCCTTGCATTTACTTTGCATAACAGTTTAATGACCTGCAAGTTACAGATCCTGCACCACTCTGTTCAGGACAGTTTGGGGTACAACAATGCACAGCAGTGAACGATTATGAACTAGAGCAATCTTCTCAAAACTGTAATCACCACACATCCCAAGGATTCATAAAGGAAAATCTGTAGAACCTGTGTTTATTGAATATGGCGAGCGACTGCCTGATTGTTCCTGTGAAAATGTCCAAGTGAAAGACTACAGAGGATCCTGGCCAAGGATCAGCTACTAAACACACTAACCCACATGTCAGCATGAAATGACCGTGTCTGTAACTGTGGCAGAAAATGTCTTCAACATAATTAAACTCTTTCCCAGTTTCACCTGAACACCCATTCCAATGGCTATGATTCCATTGAATCTCCACCTCTCTCTTTGACGAATGCATCTCGCTGTATCAAAGGCTAACTTCTCAAGCATCATGGGACTGAGCTGGTGCTGGGGACGCTTTCGTTTAGCTCCTCTCTCTCTCTCTCTCTCTGTCCTGTGTCTTTAAACTCGATCCAGTAGCTTCCCGACGATTCAGTGACCTCGCCCCCAGTTGCATTGCAGCCTGAGCCGTTTCAGCACCGTGGACAGCGGCAGCGGCACCTTGGTCTTCAACTCTTACCTGTGTACCTGACACTGTGACCAGGTGCTGGCTCCAACCCTCCAATCACAGGCGAGGGGAGGGGGGAGGGGTTGACGTCAACCCCCCCTCCAATAAAACGGCGAATCACAGCCAGAATAAAAAAAAGGGATCAGGCAAAGAGGAGATAGATCAGCCACTGCTTCAGACGGCCCGGGGGCCCAGAGACCCACAGTGTCCCCTTTGCAAATAGCGTGAGGAAGGTTGAGCTTCTCTCTACTGCTGCCTCGAGGGCGTTCAATTCATCCAGAGCATTGCACTGGCGTCACACTTCTCTCGTCTGAGGATCTGCTGAAGTTTTGAATCGACAGCGCTCTGTTATTTTGGGTTTTTTTTTAAAATCCCGTACGTTCTGCCAAGAGCAGTACAAAAACCTAGCAATGGACCTACTCGCCCAGCCCTGCGGTGATCTAGCTGCGAACGGGTCCCAGCTCTGCCAGACTAGCCTAACCACCATAAATTCCAGCCTGGGCTCAGCCAACTGGTCCTATCTCTGCATCAACTCCAGTTCGAACCCGTGTAACGGCACCGAGAGAGTCCCTCTGAGCAAGAGTTCGGCTTCAATCATCATCGCCATCATCATTACTGCTCTTTACTCCATTGTCTGTGTGCTGGGGTTGGTGGGCAATGTCCTGGTCATGTATGTCATTGTCAGGTAAGATACACTCTTAACTTGACCCCCGTTCTTCCACTCTCGCTGTCTCTGTCTCTCTCTCTCTCTCTGTCGTGAAACCTCTACCCAACATCAACGGGTTTTGACTCGACTCGAGTAGCATCCTTCCCACCCGCCTCATTTCATTGATAATTTGGGGGTCTAACTTCAGTGCAATCTTGTAAACATATAAGACAATGTGCATAACCTTCAAAATTACAGTCCTTGTGTGTTTTTCCTGTTGATGACACATTTAATGTTTTCGCATGGATTGGAAGAGAAGTTCGGCACAGTGCAATGTTGTAGAGATTAATTGCGCGATTTTCACATCAATAATTTGTATTTGTGCACTAATTGGCTGTTAATGGATTAATATCTGTATTTAATAGATACCTATGGGGCAGGATTGGTTTGTCACTTGTCTTAGTTGCTCAAACAGCGCCATCTAACCGGTAACTGTGGGAGTGCAGCGTCTAAACCCTCACTTCAAATCGTGCAGTTAATCCTCAGTGTACGTTTGACCCCTTTACAAATGCCTTTCCCTATCGAAATGCCTTTTCAATAGGAACATCCTTTTATAAGTTCCTCGAAACGTGAGTACCAACTCCCCCATCTTCCCCTTCCCGCTCCGTCTTCCCCACCCCATCCATATCCATTGGTGAAACTAGTGCTACCCGGAGCGGAAGGACCGAATGACATCGTGACATACTGACAGAGAAAATCACACCTATTTCGTTTCAACCAATTACACTTTTAACACTGAGGTGGCAACCAATTACACACCACACTTCAGGCTAGGTCATCAAGAGCCAAAGAAAAATGACACAATCTCAGACTACCAGTAAATTTGAAAGAGTCAATCTGAAATGCCAGAAAAACTCAGCAGATCTAGCAGTACATCTGTGGAGAGAGAAATCAAGTTAATGGTTTGAGTTTGAGAATGACTTCTTCAGAACTGAAAAGTGCTGGAAAATAAAAAATCCTTCTCATTCCCTATTTTCAGCTATTCTCTTTTTCAATTTAATAATCACCCAAAATCCACCCACTACTCATTATCTTTTTTATTCACTCATGGGATCTGGGCACAGCAAGCTGACCAGCATTCATTACCTGTCCCTAGTTGCCCTTGAGAAGGATGTGGTGAGCTGCTTTCTTGAATTGTTGCAGTCCATGTGCTTAGGGAGGGGATTCCAGGATTTCCACCCAGCAACCCTGAAGGAATGGCAATATATTCCCTAGCCAAGATGGTGAGTGGCTTGGAGGGAACTTGCAGGTGGTGGTGTTCCCATGTATTGCTGCTGTTGACCTTCTAGATGAAAGAGGTCCTGGCTTTGGAAGGTGCTATCTGAACATTTTTGGTGAATTTCTGCAGTGTATCTTGTAAATAGTACACACTGCTGCTACTGAGTGGTGGTGGAGGGAGTGAATGCTTTGGATGTGGTGCTAATCGAGTGGATTGTTTTGTCTTTGATGTTGTCAGGCTTCTTGAGTGTTTTGGGAGTATTCCATCACATTCCTGACTTCAGCCTTGTAGATGGTGGACAAGCTTGAAGTCGGAAAGTGAGTTACTCATTGCAGTATTCCTAGTCTCTGACCTGCTTTTGTAATACCATTGGGTTTATATGATGAGTCCAGTTTAGTTTCTGGATTAGTGGTGCTGGAAGAGCACAGCAGTTCAGGCAGCATCTGAGGAGCAGTAAAATCGACGTTTCGGGCAAAAGCCCTTCATCAGGAATAAAGGCAGAGAGCCTGAAACGTGTAGAGATAAGCTAGAGGAGGGTGGGGGTGGGGAGAAAGTAGCATAGAGGACAATAGGTGAGTGGGGGAGGGGATGAAGGTGATAGGTCAGGGAGTAGGGTGGAGTGGATAGGTGGAAAAGGAGAAATGCAGTAGGACAAGTCATAGGGACAGTGCTGAGCTGGAAGTTTGGAACTAGGGTGAGGTGGGGGAAGGGGAAATGAGGAAACTGTTGAAGTCCACATTGATGCCCTGGGGTTGAAGTGTTCTGAGGCGGAAGATGAGGCGTTCTTCCTCCAGGCGTCTGGTGGTGAGGGAGCAGCGGTGAAGGAGGCCCAGTATCTCCATGTCCTCAGCAGAGTGGGAGGGGTAGTTGAAATGTTGGGCCACAGGGTAGCGTGGTTGATTGGTGCGGGTGTCCCAGAGTTGTTCCCTAAAGTGCTCTGCTAGGAAGCATCCAGTCTCTCAAATGTAGAGGAGACCGCATAGGGAGCAATGGATACAATAAATGATATTAGTGGATGTGCAGGTAAACCTTTGATGGATGTGGAAGGGTCCTTTAGGGCCTTGGATGGAGGTGAGGGAGGAGGTGTGGGCACAGGTTTTGCATTTCCTGCGGTGGCAGGGGAAGGTGCCAGGATGGGAGGGTGGGTTATAGGGGGCGTGGACCTGACTAGGTAGTCACGGAGGGAACGGTCTTTGTGGAAGGTGGAAAGGGGTGGGGAGGGAAATATATCCCTAGTTGTGGAATGCTCCTGCCCCACTGAACTCATTTCTACCTACCTCGACATTGTCCTATCCCCGCTAGTCCAGGAAGTCCCCACATACGTTCGAGACACCACCCACGCCCTCCACCTCCTCCAAGACTTCTGTTTCCCTGGCCCCCAACGCCTCATCTTCACCATGGATATCCAATCCCTCGACACCTCCATCTGCCATGACCAGTGCCTCCAAGCCCTCCGTTTCTTTCCTCTCCAGACGTCCCCAACAGTACCCTTCCACCAACACTCTCATTCGTTTGGCCGAACTAGTCCTCACCCTTAACAATTTCTCCTTCGAATCCTCCCACTTCCTCCCTACCAAAGGGGTAGCCATGGGCACATGTATGGGCCCCAGCTATGCCTGTCTCTTTGTTGGCTACATAGAACAGTCGACCTTCCGTAATTACACTGGCACCACTCCCCACCTCTTCCTTTGCTACATTGATGACTGCATTGGTGCCACCTCGTGCTCCCGCGAGGAGGTTGAGCAATTCATCAACTTCACCAACACCTTCCACCCTGACCTTAAATTTACCTGGACCATCTCTGACACCTCCCTCCCCTTCATGGACCTCTCCATCTCCATTAATGACGACTGACTTGACACTGACAATTTTTACAAACACCAAAACTCCCACAGCTACCTGGATTACACCTCTTCCCACCCTATCTCTTGCAAAAATGCCATCCCATATTCCCAATTCCTCTGCCTCTGCTGTATCTGCTCCCAGGAGGACCAGTTCCTCCACAGAACACACCAGATGGCCTCCTTCTTTAGAGACCCAATTTTCCATGTTAACTTTGTTTCTCTCTCCACAAATGTTAGCAGATCTGCTGAGTTTCTCCACAATTCTATGTTTATTCTGGGGACCATTTGATGGGAACTTCATCCGACCTCACCCAGTGTGGTAGCTGCCCTGAAAGTTTTTGATGAGCCAGTGTAGAAGGAACCTTATGACATATTTAATCTGTGCATTACGTGCCCTGAAAATGTCTGAGAGCATGTGGAGAACTTCAATTGGTGTCTAATCTGTGCTGCTAATGAACTGAGTGTAGTAGGAACTAACTCATTGAGGGACTGGGTAAGATGAAGGCTGAAGAAGCATTTTGTGCTGTTGTGCCCTGAGTGTCCATAGTGGTAATCACTGGTCTATGGATATTCCCACAGAAAACACTGGCGAAACTCAGTAGGTCTAGCTGCATCTATAGAGAGAAAAACAGAAACTTTTTGAGTATGATATGATTCCTCTTCAGAACTGATGAAGAACGGAAGGATTCTGAAGAAGAGTCATACTAGACTTAAAAATAGTTACACTATTTCTCTCTCCATAGATGTAGCCAGATCTGCTGAGTTTCTCCAGCAAAAATTGATGGTACAGTGGATAACAAAGAAGGTTATTCAAGAGTACAAAGAGATTTTGATCAGAGAGGTTAATGGGCCGAGAGGTGGCAGATGAAGTTTAATTTAATAAAATGCATGGTGTTGCATTCTGGTTGGACAAACCAGTGCAGGATGTACTCAGTTAATCATGGAACTCTGGGGAGTGTTGTAGAATAAGAGTCCTAGGGGTGCAGGGTCATAGTTCCTCGAAAGCAACTTACATGTTATCAGGGTAGACAGGGTGCTTGCCTTTGTTGGTCAGAGCATTGAGTATAGGATTTGGGAAATCATGTTGTGGCTTTACAAGCCATTAGTGGAGTCACTTTTGAAATAATACATACCTTTCTGGTTGCCTTGCTGTAGAATCGTAGAATCCCTACAGTGTGGAAGCAGGCCGTTCAGCCCATTGAATCCACACCGATGCTCCGAAGAGCATTCCACCCAAACCCAGCCCCCTATGCTATTTCTGTAACCCTGCATTTCCTGCGGCTAATCCACCTAGACTGCACATCCAGGATACTATCGGAACTGTAGCGTGGCCAATCCACCTAACTTGCACATCTTTGGACTGAGGGAGGAAACTTGAGCATCAGGAGTAAACTCACACAGACACTGGGAGAATGTGCAAACTCCACACAAACATTTGCCTGAGGCTGGTAAAAGCAGGTAAGTTAAAATAGGAAGGATAGTGTTAAAATAGAAAGGGTGCAGAAAGGATTTACAAGAATATTACCAGGACTAGTGGGTTTGAGTTATAAGGGGAGGTTGAACAGGCTGACACCTTTCTCCCTGGAGCTTAGGAGACTGAGGGGTGACTTGATAGAGGTTTATAAAATCACAAGGAGCATAGATAAAGTGAATAGCTGAGTCTTTTCCCAAGTGTAAGGGAGACTAAAACTAGTCAGTGTAGGTTTAAAGTGAGAGGTGAAAGACTTTAAAATGACCTGAGGGGCAACTTTTTCAGTGTGGTGCCTGTATGGAATGAGCCGTCAGAGGAAGTGGTCGAGGTGAATGATATGGGCCAAACACAGGTGAATGAGACTAGTTACGTTTGGGATACCTGGTCAGCATGGACAAGTTAGACTGGAGGCTCTGTTTCCATGCTGCAAGATTCTAGAACTCTATTTTTAGCATCGACAATGTTTTGCTTTGATCATCCATGGATACTCTTGTTGCTCACTGCACAGACCTCCTGATATTTTCCCTATTTTGATTTTCAGGTACACTAAAATGAAGACAGCTACCAATATCTACATTTTCAACCTTGCTCTGGCTGATGCCTTGGCCACCAGCACACTGCCTTTCCAAAGTGTCAACTACCTGATGGGAACTTGGCCCTTTGGGAAGCTGTTGTGCAAGGTGATCATGTCCATTGATTATTACAATATGTTTACCAGTATATTTACCCTCACCACCATGAGCATGGACCGTTACATTGCTGTTTGCCACCCAGTCAAAGCTCTGGATTTTCGCACACCACGGAATGCCAAGATTGTCAATGTCTGCATCTGGATCCTGTCCTCAGCTATCGGACTGCCCGTGATGATAATGGCAACTATAAGGTTTGACAGTGGTAAGTGCCGGGCAATGGGTGCCCCAACACCTAGAGCATCGGTCTCACTCTTCCCGAGGAGACATTTCCCAGGCAAGTCCACCTTGCCACCCAATTCTGGTCACTATTGTGGCCTCGTTTCTTTTCTCTCCCACAAGATCACACAGAGCAAGGTCCTTTGGAAAATCAAATTTAAGAGTCTTTAAATGCCTGGGCTAGGTTTAAGGATGGGGTTTGATTTTAGTGAGCTTCCAATGAGTACAGGAGACCCCCAAAGGAGGTATCCCACTCTTGCTGCCTGATAGCAGGCCACACAGTTGGGGTCGTTGGACCACCCTCCCTCTATCTGCTGCTGAAATAAGTTGCCTTTATCATCTGTAACATGGGAGACAAGTCAGGGTGGGTGAGAGTTGGTGGAAGGATGACCTGCTTTATTGTCTTCATTCTTTAGCTTATTATCACAGTTCTCACCCAGTGCAGAGCTGTAATATCTAGCCCATGGTTTGGAATCTCTATATTGGGTTGCAGAAGACTTTGCAATCCTGTAGCCCAGAAACAAAAAGCAGAAAATCTGATCCTGTCCGTCATCATGGAATGCTTATCTATGGAATGTTGTTATGGAAATCTGAAGGGTATGGCCAACAAGCCACAATTTAACTGTTTGTTTTTTTTTTAATCCTTCTCATCCTTTTCAGTTTTAGGAGTAACAGATTGTACACTGAAATTCCCACACCCTTCCTGGTACTGGGACAACCTCTTGAGGATCTGCGTCTTCATCTTTGCCTTTGTTATGCCAGTCCTGATCATCACTGTGTGCTATGGCCTGATGATCTTGCGCCTGAAGAGTGTTCGGATGCTCTCCGGCTCAAAGGAGAAGGACAGGAACCTCCGGAGAATTACACGGATGGTTCTTGTGGTGGTGGCTGTCTTCATCATCTGCTGGACGCCCATCCACATCTACGTCATCCTGAGGGCCCTGGTGAAGATCCCATCCACTCTCTTCGCAGCAGTTGCCTGGCACTTCTGCATTGCCTTAGGCTACACCAACAGCTGCCTCAATCCCGTCCTCTACGCCTTCCTGGATGAGAATTTCAAGCGGTGTTTCCGGGAGTTCTGCGTGCCAACTTCCTCAACCATTCAGTACCAGGGCTCCAACCGGGTTCGGAACCATGCCCGGGAGCTGCCATCCACCATCCACACGGCTGATAGGACTAACCACCAGGTATGACTAGGCATGCAAATGTCCCTGGTACCCCACTCACACCAGGGAGAGGACCTCAACTCAGAACTCACCCAAATCACAACAGGATTGTAACTGGGGAAAGACAGCCATTTGGACAACTGAACTAATACCCATACTTGATCGTTGCCAGAACTTAGTGATTTCGCATTTATTAACTGAGAAAAACTTGCAATGGGAACCACAATCCTTCATATTTATTCCCACCCCCGTCCCACTCACATCCTTCCAAATTTTCTGCCTTTCCTTTACTGAACTGTGGCACTGGGGTACAGATCCACAACCATTGGGAGTGCCTTCCCTGCACCTCATCCAACTGCCTCTCCTTCATAAGTCAATCATGACGACAGACTATTCAATCGTGTGGGTGTTCCCATGCTAGAATTTCCACCAAAAGAATGTTTGTTTGGTGACTGGATATTTATCAGAACCAGGAACCCTGGCTGGTACCAATCTTTTCACCCAGCCACCCAACCCCTTCTAAGTCCCACAGATAAACTTTGGATTTCCCATGTTATCTGCATACAGGTTATGGGCCAAATGTCCATGGGATTTACCAACCTTGTACTGAGTTCTGTTCCACAGTACATATTATCTCTTTTATACTACTGGATCAGTAGAAAGGCCATTCCTGTTTGCTTTTTAACAATTACAAACCTTTATCTCGTTTGGTATTTTATTTTTCCTTTGACTCCAGGAACGTTTGCACCTTTATTGCAGATTCTTTCTTAACAGGATGCTCTCTCACCCTCGTTGAGGTGAACTCGACCCATTTTAAGGAGGGAAAATGCAAATCCTCAGTGATAACAACATGATTTCTAGCATGCTGTGCGAACTAAATTATATGTACTCTAAAGGGAATGGAACAGAGGAAATATCCTGAAAACAAAATGTGGAAAATGTTCTTTTTAACAGCAGAAAGTCTTCAGCCTCAACACTTGATCATGAATGGTGAACCCTCCAGGTTGAATATAAAATTGGAGCTTTCTCATTGAAATAACTTCTGTATCCAGTGAATGACAGAAATGACTGGTCTGGAGGAGACAGTGACTCAACAGTAATGTACTGTATACGGTCCAGGTCAATGACCTGGGGACATGGGCTCATATGCCACTAACATTAATGGACTTTAAACTTTTTTTAATAAATCTGGAATGATAGTGACGATGACAACTATTATGAGTATTGTAAAAACTCATCTGGTTCACGAACGTCCTTTATAGAAGAAACTTTCCCATCTTTACCCAGGTGAGCCTACATCCGACTCCAGTCCCAGAGCAACATGTTGGACTCACAAATGCCCCTCAGTTGATGAACATTTAGGGAAGGGAGATAAATGCTGGCCCTCGCCAGTAATACCGTATCTGATAAAAGAAGAAAAAAGGCAAATCTTTTCATCTGAGTTGGGGGTGGAGGCATTAAAGTGGGTCTCTCCACCCCAGGGTTTGGGTCAAGGAACAGAAAGGTTGGTAATCTCTCATTGAAATGTTTGAAGATGGGATTAAGCTGAACGGTGACAAATCCATGCCACACCCAACTGCTCAGTCGGATAGTTTTTCAACACTCACTGTCATAGTTTATTATGGGTTTGGAAGATTCAGTGAAAACAAACCACAGCAAATATCTAACAATTACCTGAAAGGAGAGGCCATTTGGAAGGAGAGAAGACAGAAAATGTTGTTGTACATCATCTTGTGGTTCATGATTCATAATGGGGATTAATATTCTGTGTTCATGTTTCTTTTAAATCCTTTGCACCCACTTCCTTTGTGCTGTTCATAATTGGCACTTACCAAAATGCAATAAACAGCCAGTGACTTCATTGAAATAGTGCACAAGAAATTATTACATAAACATATTCAGGATTTTTTTAAAATTGCATGAATGGTAGGAGAGGGATTTTTATATTGTTTGTTTTGATCATTACTAAATTTCTTTCTGTAAATTAATCCCAACACCAATGGATTTAAATATTCCATTTTCCCCAGTGGCTCAGTGGTTAGAACTGCAGCCTCATAGCACCTTGGACCCGGGTTCAATTTCATCCTCAGTTGATTGTCTGTGTGGACTTTACATATTTTCCCCGTGTCTGTGTGGGTTTCATCTGGGTGGAATATGTTTCTCCCACAATCCAAAGATGCGCAGGTTAGTTGGATTGGCCATGGGAAATGCAGGGTTACTGAGACTGGTTGCTCTTCGGAGATTGGTATGGACTCAGTGGGCTGAATGGCCTGCTTCCACACTGTAGGGATTGATGAGCTGTCCCTCACTATGTGTTTAGAAATTAATGCCTTTTGGTTTGTGTTGTGTTCTCCTTGTTCCTGCTTTTTATCTTTATCCACTGCAGTTCAGACACTTAATGTTCCCCACTGACCATTTTTCATCTTAATTTCACAGTCTTTCACAAACTTGCCACAAGCCTTCCTCTTCAGAAATCCCACCTGTAATCACTCACTCCACCGCTAATGTCAGCAGGTCAGCACTGTTCGCTTCTTTCCCTAATGTTGAAGCACATTCACACATAACAACAGTGAAAGGTCATCACTTATTTGCTTGAGAGAGAGTGAAAAGGTTGTTCTAAGAGTTGCACCATTACTCAGTACCTGTGCAGCCCTTATTGTTTGAAACAGAAATTGCGGGCAAAACTCAGGGGGTCTAGCAGCATCGGTGGGAAGACAGCAGAGTTAACATTTCGAGTCCAGTAATGCTTCATCAGAACTGACGAATCGTTAACTCTGAGTTCTTCCCACAGATGCTGCCAGACCTGCTGAGTTTCTCCAGCAATCTCTGTTTTTGTTTCAGATCTCCAGCATCCACAGTTCTTTGAATTGTTCCAGCCCTTCGCATTTGTCTGGGCCACTTTATTTGAGATAGACTGCTATTGTCCAGTCATATTAATACAATCCAAGATAGTTGGTAAAGTAAAATACTTAAATACGAATACTTTTCTTGATCTTACATTTATTTCCAGAATAGAGCATCATATATATCAGCTTCCCACCTAACAATGCAGTTATAATGTGCTCAAACCACGCAATTATTAATTGCTATAATCGACAGAGTCATAGAGATATACAGCATGGAAACAGACCCTTTTTAAGTTTACAGTATCTTTCCGGTAGGAAGGAGACCAGAATTGCATGCAATATTCCAAAAGTGGCCTGTACAGCTATAACATGACCTCCCAACTCCTATATTCAATGCGCTGACCAATAAAGGAAAGCATATCAAACACCTTCTTTACTATCATATCTACCTGCGATTCTACTTTCAAGGAATTATGAATGCGCACTCCAAGGTCTCTGTTCAGCAGCACCCCCCAGGATCTTACAATTAAGTGTATAAGTAAATATTTACAATATAAATAACTAGCCATTAATAAGTAAAACCCTATCTTTATCAAGAATAGTGTCTTACAATGAAATAAGAGGACAAAATTGCAAGGAATTAATTTTGACATGGTAATATTGGAAAACTGTAGGTACTGAAAATGAAATAAAATACAGAAATAAAAACACAAAAGCAGTTTCTTGGTTGTAAGAAACACAAGTGTTGCTTTAAAAAACAAAGTTAAAAATCACACAACACCAGGTTATAGTGCAACAGGTTTAATTGGAAGTGCTAGCTTTTGGAGCACTGCTCCTTCATCATCAACCACCTGACAAAGGAGCAGCACTCCGAAAGCTAGTGCTTCCAATTAAACCTGTTGGACTATAACCTGGTGTTGTGTGATTTTTAACTTTGTACACCCCAGTCCAACACCTGCATCTCTAAATCATGACTATTAAAAAAAAACAAGCTGTAGAAGCTTTCCGTCCTGCATCCATCAGGAAAGATGAATAAATTTCAAAGGGAACAGAAATTTAACCTACATGAGAAACAGGGTACTGATTAGTTGGAAAATAGACTCTGATTTGTTCACCAATCAGCCCCCTATAAAAAATGTATAATGAGATCAGTTGCCCAGTTTAAACTGTATTTGAATCTTGCTTTCCATTAATGGCCAAATTAACCAAGAAATGATGTGTTTGCTTTAGAGAAGGAGTAACAGAATTTCATGAGATTGCTTGCTTAAATTGTTTCAGTCAGAAAGTTGTGAGTAATAGCGTCATAGTCCTCGTCATAGAGATGTACAGCATGGAAATAGACCCTTCGGTCCAACTCGTCCATGCTGACCAGATATCCCAACCCAATCTAGTCCCACCTGCCAGCATCTGGCCCATATCCCTCCAAACCCTTCCTATTCATATACCCATCCAGGTGCCTTTTAAAGGTTGCAATTGTACCAACCTCCACCACTTCCTCTGGCAGCTCATTCCATATACATATCACACTTCGTGTGAAAATGTTGCCCCTGAGATCTCTTTTATATCTTTCCCCTCTCACCTTCTGCCCTCTCGTTCTGGACTCCCCGACCCCAGGGAAAAGACTTTGTCTACTTATTCTATCCATGCCCCTCATGATTTTATAAACCTCTATAAGGTCACCCCTCTGCCTCCAACACTCCAGGGAAAACAGCCCCAACCTATTCAACCTCTCCCTACAGCTCAAATCCTCCAACCCTGGCAACATCCTTGTAAATCTTTTCTGAACCCTTTCAAGTTTCACAACATCTTTTCAATAGGAAGGAGACCAGAAGTGCACGCAATATTCCAACAGTGGCCTAACCAATGTCCTGTACAGCCGCAACATGACCTCCCAGCTCCTGCACTCACTACTCTGACCAATAAAGGAAAGCATACCAAACGACTTCTTCCCTATCCTATCTACCTGCAACTCCACTTTCAAGGAGCTTGCAACCTGCACTCCAAGGTCTCTTTGTTTAGCAACACTCCCTAATACCTTACCATTAAGTGTATAAGTCCTGCGAAGATTTGCTTTCCCAAAATGTAGCACCTCGCATTTATGAGCCACTCCTCAGCCCATTGGCCCATTCAGTCAAGATCCTGTTGTAATCTGAGGTAACCTTCTTCACTGTCCATGACACCTCCAATTTTAATGTCATCTGCAAACTTACTAACTGTACCTCTTATGCTCACATCCAAATCATTTGTGTAAATGACAATAAGTAGAGGACCCAGCACCGATCCTTGTGGCACTCCACTGGTCACAGGCCTCCAATCTGGAAAAAGAAACCCTCCACTATCACCCTCTGTCTCCTGCCTTTGAGCCAGTTCTGTATCCAAATGGCTAGTTCTCCCTGTATTTCACAAGCTTGCGAATCAGTCTCCCATGGGGAACCTTGTCGAATACCTTACTGAAGTCCATATAGATTACATCTTCTGCTCTGCCCTCATTAATCCTCTCTGTTACTTCTTCAAAAACCTCAATCAAGTTTGTGAGACAAGATTTCCCACACACAAAGCCATGTTGACTATCCCTAATCAGTCCTTGCCTTTCCAAATACATGTACATCCTGTCCCTCAGGATTCCCTCCAACAACTTGCCCACCACTGGGATCAGGCTCACTGGTCTATAGTTTCCTGGCTTGTCCTTACCACCTTCCTTAAATAATGGCATCACATTAGCCAACCTCCAGTCTTCCGGCACCTCACCTGTGACTACTGATGATATAAATATCTCAGCAAGAGGTCCAGCAATCACTTCCCAAGCTTCCCACAGAGTTCTAGGATGCACCAGATCAGGTCCTGGAGATTTATCCACTTTTATGCATTTCAAGACATCCAGCACTTCCTCCTCTGTAATATGGACATTTTTCAAGATGTCACCATCTATTTCCCTACATTCTATATCTTCCATGTCCTTTTCTACAGTAAACACTGATGCAAAATACTCGTTTAGCATCTCCTCCATTTCCTGCGGCTCTATTCTCTCCCTAGTTACCCTTTTGTCCTTAATGTATTTGTAAAAACCCTTTGGATTCTCCTTAACTCTATTTGCCAAAGCTATCTCATGTCCCTTTTTTGCCCTCCTGATTTCCCTCTTAAATATACTCCTAATGCCTATATACTCTCCTAAAGATTTACTTGATCTATCCTGTCTGTAGCTGAAAATGTGTTGCTGGAAAAACGCAGCAAGTCAGGCAGCATCCAAGGAACAGGAGAATCGACATTTCGGACATATGAAGAAGGGCTTATGCCCGAAACATCGATTCTCCTGTTCCTTGGATGCTGCCTGACCTGCTGCGCTTTTCCAGCAACACATTTTCAGCTCTGATCTCCAGCATCTGCAGTCCTCACTTTCTCCTGTCCTGTCTGTACCTGACATATGCTTCCTTCTTTTTCTTAACCAAACCCTCAATTTTTCTAGTCATCCAGCATACCCCACACCTACCAGTCTTTCCTTTCACCCTAACAGGAATATACTTTCTCTGGATTCTCGTTATCTCATTTCTGAAGGCTTCCCATTTTCCAGCAGGCCCTTTATCTGCGGACAGCTACCCCCAAACAGCTTTTGAAAGTTCTTGCCTAATACCGTCAAAATTAGCCTTTCTCCAATTTAGAACTTCAACTTTTAGATCTGGTCTATCCTCTTCCATCACTATTTTAAAACTAATAGAAATATGGTCACTGGCACCAAAGTGCTCCCCCTCAGTCACCTGCCCTGCCTTATTTCCCAAGAGTAGGTCAAGTTTTGCACCTTCTCTAGTAGGTACATCCACATACTGAATCAGAAAATTCTCTTGTACACACTTAACAAATTCCTCTCCATCTAAACCCTTAACACGATGGCAGTCCCAGTCTATGTTTGGAAAGTTAAAATCCCCTACCAAAGCCACCCTATTATTCTTACAAATAACTGGGCTCTCCTTACAAATTTGTTTCTCAATTTCCCTCTGACTGTTAGGGGGTCTATAATAAGGTGATCACCCCTTTCATATTTCTCAGTTCCAACCAAATAACTCCCCTGAATGTATTTCTGGGAATATCCTCCCTCAATACAGCTGTAATGCTATCCCTTATCAGAAATGCTACTCCCCCTCCTCTCTTGCCTCCCTTTCTATCCTCCCTGTAGCATTTGTATCCTGGAATATTAAGCTGCCAGTTCTGTCCATCCCTGAGCCATGTTTCTGTAATTGCTATGATATCCCAGTCCCATGTTCCTAACCATACTCTGAGTTCATCTGTCTTCCCTGTTAGGCCCCTTGCATTGAAATAAATGGAGTTTAAATGTATCTGTCCTACCTTTTTCTCTGCTCTGTCCCCGCCTGCCTTGACTGTTTGGCTTGCTTCTTTTCTCAACTGTACCAGTTCTTAGATTGATCTCTTTCCTCACTTTCTCCCTGGGTCCCACTGCCCCATCTTACTAGTTTAGATCCTCCCAAGCAGCTCGAGCAAATCTCCCTGCCAATATATTAGTCCCCTTCCAATTTATGTGGAATATGTCCTTCTTGTACAGGTCACTTCTACCCCAAATCAGCTTCCAATGATCCAAAAATGTGAATCCTTCTCCCATACACCAGCTCCTCAGCCATGCATTCATCTGCTCTATTCTCCTATTCCTGCCCTCACTAGCTTGTAGCACCGGGAGTATTCCAGATATTACTACTCTTGAGGACCTCCTTTATAAATTCCTGCCTAACTCTCTGTATTCTCCCTTCAGAATCTCATCCTTTTTCCCTTCCTGTGTCTGAGGACTTCTCAGCCTTGAATAGACTCAATGATTGAGCATCCACAGTTCCGTGTAGGGGTTGATTGGTTTTTGACCACAAAGGCATATGGAGACAGTGTAAGAAAGTTGGGTTGAGACTGAGCATTAGCTGTGGCCATCTTGAAGCGTAGCGCACTCTTGAGAGTCATAGAGATGTACAGCACAGAAACAGACCCTTTGTCCAACTCGTCCATGCTGACCAGATGTCCTAAATCAATCTACTTCCCATTTGCCAGCACTTGGTCCATATCCCCCTAAACCCTTCCTATTTAATGTACCCATTCAGATGCCTTTTAAATGTTGAATGGTCTCCTCTTGCTCCCATTTCCTATGTTCGAATGTCAACTGATACTTAACTTGTGAGTTCACATATTCATACTGCACACATTAAATTTTCAGTAATGTCAATATTCATATTTTTCACAGTCAACTTTGTCACAGTGAAAACCCTTAACACTTAACAAAATATCAAAAAGAAACAGAAAATGGTAGACATATACAGCAGGTCTGTCAGTATAGGAAATAAGAAAAATAACTTACAATTAGGGACAGAAACTGCCAAACATCATCCCATTTATAAATATATCACCATTCCTTCAGCATCGTTGAGTCATAAGCCTGGAATTCCCTTTCTAAGGGCATTGTGGGTCTACCTACAGCAAATGAACTACAGCAGTTCAAGAAGGCAGCTCACCACCACCTTCTTAAGGGTAACTACAATGAGAAACAAGTGCTGGCCCAACCATCAATAGCCAGGTTATTTTCTCTACTTATTGTTGAAACAATACCATCAATGATAAGGAGTCTGATAGAATTCCTGAAGAGTGATAATAGAAGGAGATTTTGATACTTGATTTTGACTCTGTAGCTTTTTTTTCAGATTCAGGTTCAGGACTGTGAAATGCCGAAATGGAGTCTGTTTTATTGGTGGTGTATTCAGATTTGCAATAGAACAATATGACTATTAACACTGGACCGAATAATTTTGTACATTAATATCTGTACTTTGCACAATTCAATGCATGCCTGACTGTTTTCGTTGACTTTGAAGTGATATTACAGTAGAATAAACACATTATAAGAGTATATGTAATCCCCATGATTTCATTTACTGCTCTCTGTCAATGATCTCTTTAAGGTCTATTTAAGGATCCTGTGACAAACAATGATTACATGGTCTTGTACTATCTTCAGGAATTCGGACAATTTTGGGGGGAACGGAGGGATTTGTGTATTACCTGCGGTGACACTGAAAAATGTTGATGGAGTTTTCCACATAAGTGTGCTGTTTCAGGCGAATGTTCAGGTATAGCAGAGCCAGCGAGGTTCAGGTCATGTTAGTGATGGAATATTCACCAGTTGTCTTGATAATGCCCAGTCACAATAAAACTGTAGAATCTCCCCCAGGATACAGCCTGTTGGATGGCCCTACCACTGAACTTAATTTGCAATCCTTTCCTCATTGGCCCACGGTGCCTACAATATGGCTGGTTAAAAAATGCAATGCACTCCAGCAGCACCTCTCTTCCTTGTTGTCTGCAAAAAGAACAAAATGCTCTTGGAGGTCTGTCACGATCCTAATTCAGAGTCACACAGTCATACGGAAACAGACCCTTCGGTCCAACCAATCCATATCGACCATAATCACAAACTAAACTAGTCCCACCTGCCTGTGCTTGGCTCGTATCTCTCCAGACATTTACTTTTCATGTACTTATCTAAATGTCATGTAAATGTTGTAACTGTACCCATTTCCTCTGACGGTTCATTCCACACAAGAAACCACTACGTGTAAACAAATTGGCCTTTTTAAATGTCTTTTTTAAAATATTCCACCTCTCATCATAAAAATATGCCCCCGGTCTTGAAATCTGCCACCTTAGGGAAAAGACACTTGCCATTCACCTTATTTATAATCTTCATGATTTCATAAACCTATAAAGGTCACCTCTTAACCTCTTATACTCCAGTGAAAAAAGCCTCACTTTATAATTCATACCTTCCATTCCTGGCAACCTTCTGATAAATCTCTTCTGGATCCTCTCCAGCTTAATAATATTTCACCTATAACAGGGAGAGCAGAACTGGACACAGTACTCCAGAGGAGGCCTCACCAATACTCTGTACAACCTCAACATAACATCCCAGCTCCGAAACCCAAAGGTCTGCGCAATGAAGACAAAACTTGGAAGTCCCTCATTCTTCCCAGATCAAATTCCCAGAGTCTCTTTCCTAAACAGCACCGTAACTGCTCATACCACCAAGTGGACTGTAGAATTTTCAGCTGCTTTCAAAGGCAATTAGGTATTTGGAAATAAATAGAAATTCATCGCAAGAAAAGTTATATCTGTATGGAACCTTTTACAATGTCCCAAAGCATCTTAAACCCTGAATCTGCTCCAGAAGGTGGGCAAGACCTAGCCACTGAGTATGATCAAGACTGAGATTGATATATTTCTAGGTAGTAATGCCATTGAGGGATCTGGGGAGAGTATGGAAAATAGTATTGAAGTAGAGGATCAGCCATGAATCATTGAAAAACCAAGTACTCTCAAAAGGCTGAATGACTTACTGCTGCTCCCATTTCCTATATTCTTATGTTATCAAAGTACTTTTAATGAGTAGACATGATTGTTATGTAGGAAACATAGCTGCACTAGTAAGCTCCCACAACCATCAAAGTGATCAACAATCAGATCAACCATTTTTAGAGTTAGTGTTGAGCAATAGATTTGGAATGAACTATTGGTGAGCCACGTAAGTGATATTATTTCTTTCATTTAAGGATAAGTGAAATAGAGTAATTTCTTTACATGCACTGATATGTGAAATGCTTTCTCCAGTCTGTTTTCATCCAAAAGGCAGCAGCTCCCACAAAGCAAGGCTTTTCAAACACTGCACCAGAATAGTTCAATGTTCTGACTTAGAAATAATGCAGTGGACAACTCAGCTTTGATATTGACTGCTAACAAACAGATATAATGTTAGTTAACAGCTCCCAGGTATGTCTTAACTTCTTGTGGTAATTTCTGGACCACACTTGTGAACTATAAGAATGATGCAGATATTCTATAAATTGAGCTGTGGGTGACCCAGAGTCTGTTCAGTTATGGGGAGAGAAAGAATTCTCCAAGTGTCTGTCCACAATGAGGAGGTGGAGTTAATACATACGACCACAGAAATTAGGAACAGGAGGAGATCTCTATGCCCCTCCGGCCTGCTCAATCACTCAATACAATCTGATATCTGCACATTCCAACCTTCTTGTTTATCATTAAGCTAACTACCTTTGCATGAACAATGTTCAGATTCTGTTTCCACTGACTTTGGAAGAAGAGTCTCAAAGATCATGATTCTTAATGAGAAACGTCCTCTCTTCTGTCTTAATTGGGGCAGTTTTTATTTTTAAACAATGTCCCTTCGTTCTAAATTCTCCCACATCCTTTCCACATGCACCAGGTCAAGACCACAAATAGAATAATTTAAACATGATGTCTAATGTAACAGAAAGGGAATTTAATGAAACCTTAATCACCCTTAATGGGTCTGTGCCAACTGCAGTGCCCATAGGTTGGGTAAGCTCTTGTACCTGCTGCTGCTTTGCATGCTCTTATGTAGGTCACAGAGAAGAGGTGGGCAAAGGAATGTTTTGTCCATAGGCAATGGTTTTGGTTTAGTAAATAGCTAGCTGTGTCCAGAAAAGATTGGTATAAAGCATTATCTTATGAAAATCTATACGTTAGCATTAATTAATAGACTCCCACACCTACTTTCTATGTTTCCAAACAAGGGAGGGAGGTGCTGGGATTGGATGGAGCTTGATGTGGGGCTATGGCTACCCAGTATCTGGTGTTGCCAGCTCAAACATACCCCAACAAAAAGCCTGAAGAAATCCCAGAACAAAGGGCATTCCAGAAAGGCTGGACACATCCCAAAATTCCAGATTATGATAATCAGGACAACACAGGATGGGAACCTGAAGTGTAGTTCCAGTGCACAGGATGAGAGTAGGGAGAGCATGGACAGGATTTCACAGCCACAGGAATGTGCTGGCAGACAGTAA
This sequence comes from Chiloscyllium punctatum, assembly GCF_047496795.1. Taxonomy (NCBI): domain Eukaryota; kingdom Metazoa; phylum Chordata; class Chondrichthyes; order Orectolobiformes; family Hemiscylliidae; genus Chiloscyllium; species Chiloscyllium punctatum. The sequence goes on along the minus strand of NC_092749.1, from coordinate 9,779,181 downwards.
GCTGGTTTGAAGTGTGTTTACTCCAACACCAGAAGTATCCAAAATAAGGTATGGATACTTGCTGCGTGGATAGGTACTTGGGACTTCGATGTTGTGGCCATTTCGGAGACATGAATAGAGCAGGGTCAGGAATGGATGTTGCAGGTTCCAGGGTTTCATCAAGATCAGGGAAGACAGTAAAAGAGGGGGAGGTGTGTCCTTGTTAGTCAAGGACAGTATAACAGTGCCTGAAAGACCTTTTGACGAGGACTCGTCTACTGAGGTGGTCTGGGCTGAGGTTAGAAACAGGAGAGGAGAGGTCACACTGCTGGGAGTTTTTTTATAGGCCTCCGCAGAGTTCCAGGGATGTGGAGGTGAGGATTGGCAAAATGATTCTGGGTAGGAATGATAGGAACAGGGTGGTCATTATGGGGGACTTCAAGTGGATCAGTTTTTGTCTAATGTGTGCAGGAGGGTTTCCTGACACAGTATGTCGAAGGGCAGACAAGAGGGGAGGCCACACTGGATCTGGTACTTGGTAATAAACCAGGCCAAGTGTTTGATTTAGTGATAGGTGAGCACTTTGGAGAAAGTGACCATAATTCAGTTACGTTTAGTTTAGCGATGGAACATGCAACAGGGCAAGAGTTATCAATGGGGGAGCAGCAATTATAATGTGGTTAGACAAGACTTAAGAAGCATAGAATGGTGTAGCAAAATGCAGGGGATGGGGACAATCGAAATGTGGAGCTGGTTTAAGGAACAGATATTGCGTGTGCTTGATAGGTATGTCCCTGTCAGGCAGGAAGGAAGTGATAAGGTAAGGGAACCGTGTTTTACTACAGAAATTGCATCTCTTGTTAAGCAGAAGAAGGAGGCTTATGTGACAATGAGGCGAGATGGTTCAGATGAGGCGATAGAGAGTTACAGAGTAGCTAGGAGGATTTAAAGAAAGAGTTAAGAGCAAAGAGAGGACATGAACAGTCTTTAGCAAGTAGAATAAAGGAGAACCCTAAAGCTTTCTATAGGTATGTGAGGAATAAAAAGACGACCAGGGTAGGAATAGAGCCAGTCAAAGACAGAAGTGGGAAGTTGTGTGTGGACCCTGTGGAGATCGGAGAAGTGCTAAATGAATATTTCTCATCGGTTTTCACTCAGGCAAAGGAAAATATTGTAGAAGAAAAGAATGAGGTACGAGATATTAGACTAGAAAGGATCGAGGTTAGTAAGGAAGAGGTGTTACCAATTCTAGAAATAATGAAAATAGACAAGCCCCTGGGCCGGATGGGATTTATCCGAGGATTCTCTGGGAAGCTAGGGAGGAGGTGTTGGAGCCTTTGGCCTTGATCTTTGAGCCATCATTGTCTACAGGTTTAGTACCAGAGGACTGGAGGATTGCAAATGTTGATCCCTTGTTCAAGAAGGGCAGTAGAGATGACCCAGGTAATTATAGACCAGTGAGCCTTACGTCTTTTGTAGGAAATGTTTTGGAAAGAATTATGAGAGATAGGATTTATAATCATCTAGCAAGCAATAATTTGATTGCAGATAGTCAACATGGTTTTTTCAAGGGCAGGTCATGTCTCACAAACCTCATTGAGTTTTTTGAGAAGGCGACCAAGCATGTGGATGAGGGTAGAGCATTGATGTGGTGTACATGGACTTCAGTAAAGCCTTTGATAAGGTTCCACATGGTAAACTGTTGGAGAAAATGCAGAGGCAATGGGATTAAGGGTGATTTAGCAGTTTGGATTAGAAACTAGCTTTCTGTAAAAAGGCAGCGAGTGGTGGTTGATGGAAAATATTTAGCCTGGAGTCCGGTTACTAGTGGTGTGCCACAAGGATCTGTTTTGGGACCACTGCTGTTTGTCATTTTTATAAATGACTTGGATGCAGGCATAGGTGGATGGAATAGTAAATTTGCAGATGACACTAAAGTCGGTGGAGTAGCAGACAGTGTGGAAGAATGTTGCAGGTTGCAGGAGGACTTGGATAAACTGCAGAATTGAACCAAGAGGTGACAAATGGAGTTCAATGCAGATAAATGTGAGCTGATTCACTTTGGGAAGAATAACAGGAAGGCAGAGTACTGGGTCAATGGAAAGATTCTTGATAGTGTGAATGTGCAGAGGGATCTTGGTGTCCATGTACATAAATCCCTGAAAGTTGCCACCCAGGTTAATAGTGCTGTTAAGAAGGCATACGGTGTGTTAGATTTTATTGGTCAAGGGATTGAGTTCCGAAGCCATAATATCATGCTGCAACTATACAAAATGTTAGTGTGGACACACTTGGAAAATTGTGTACATTTCTGGTCACCCCATTACAGGAAGGATGTGGAAGCATTGGATAAGGTGCAGAGGAGATTTATCAGGATGTTGCTTGGTCTGGAGGGAAGGTCTTACGAGAGACTTGGGTCTATTCTCTTTGGAAAGAAGGTGGCTAAGAGGGGATTTGATGGAGACACCCAAGATGATCAGAGGATTAGATAGGCTAGACAGTGAAAGTCTTTTTCTAAGGATGATGACATCAGCTTGTACGAGGGGACATAGCTACAAGTTGACGAGTGATAGATTTAAGACAGATGTCAGAGGCAGGTTCTTTACTCAGAGAGTGGTAAGGGCGTGGAATGCCCTACCTGCTAATGTCGTTAATTCAGCAACATTAGTGAGATTTAAACAATCCTTGGATAAGCACATGGATGATGATGGGATAATGTAGGGGAACGGGCTTAGATTAGTTCACAGGTTGGCGCAACATCGAGGGCCGAAGGGCCTGTTCTGCGTTGTATTGTTCTATGTTCCACAAGTGATGACCCATCACAGGGAAGAATGATAGCCAGCCATAAGGATGACACAGAGACACTGCGGAGGGATATAGATAGAGTTTGAGTGGGCAAAAACTTGTCATATGGACTATAATGTGGGAAGGTGGGAAGTCATGCAGGAAGAATAAGGAAGCTGCTTATTATTGAAAAGGTGAAAGACTGAGGAAAGCTGCAGTACAGAGGCATGAATCAAGAAAGCTAGCATCCAAGTTCAGCAAGTAATGGGGAAAGCAAATGAATTGTTGGCCTTTACTTCAAAGAGAATGGAGTATACAAAAAGTGAATTATTGCAAAAATGATAAAAGCAGTAGTTGGATCACAGCTGGAATACAGTGAACTGTTCATGCTCTTTATCTCAGGAAGGATATGCTACTACTGGAGCAGTCAGTGGAGAAGGTTCACTAGGTTGACCCTGAGTATGCAGGAACTGCCTTCTGAGGAGAGGTTGTGTAGGTTAAACCTGTACTCATTGGAATAGAGAAGGGTGAGAGGTAACCTTACTGAAACATGCAAGACTTGATAGGATAGATACAGAAAGGTTACTTCCCCTTGTGAGAGTCTAGGAGCAGAGGGCATCATCTCAGAGTAAGGGGTCACCCATTTAAGAAAGGTTAAGGGGAAAGCAGAATGTTGGTTAAAAAACATTCTTAATAAATATATATATACATTTCATGTGCATATGCACTGGGAACCAGTGAATTGAAGCTGATGATGTAGATACTCTTTTCAATTTAATATCAAATAAAAACCAACCTTAGCAAACACTGATGAGACTGATTCAATTTAACAAAATGATTAGCTTTTGTGAATGAGATATTTTAAAAATAAATTATATTTGTGTGTATGTGCGTTGGTAACTGGATGGCTTGAAGCCCCAGACCATTTAATTAAGAGGGAAATGAATCTGTGGAACTCTATAACACAGAAGACAGTCGAGGTTAAGTCATTATGTATATACAGGCTGAGATAGGCAGATTGTCATTCAGTAAGGAAATCAAGGGTTATGGGGAAAAGGCAGGGAAGTGGAGTTGAGGATTATCAGATCAGCCATTGAATGGGCAGAGCAGATTCAAAGGGCCAAATGGCCTACATCATATAGGATAATACTGCAAAATCACAAAATTGTTATGGGACCAAAGGAAGCCATTTTGACCCATCATGCATGCACCTGTTCTTCAAACAAGCATCATTACCTAATGCTAATCTGCTGCCTTTTGCCCATAATCCCATGTACACAAATTATTTGTATCCAAATAATCATGTGTTGCCCTTCATTGGATCTGTGCAGACTCAATGGGCCAAATGGCCTCTATCTGCACTGTAGAGATTCTATGATGCTACGCAGTCTTCTGCAGCACGATGGCAATTTTACAAATACTCCAGTTGAGGTCTAACAGGTATGTTTTCTCTATTCACTCATGGGATGTGGTTGTCGTTGGCTGGACAGCCATTTATTGCTCAGCTCTTGTTGCCTTTGAGAAGGTGGTAGTGAGCTGCCTTCTTAAACCCCTGCAGGCTATATGCTGTAGGTTGACTCTTAGGGAGGTGGTTCCAAGATTTTGACCTAGTGACAGTGAGGGGGGTGGTGGTTGACTATGTTGGTTGCTTTCCCAAGGCAGTGGAAACTGTAGACTCAATGGTTGGAAGGTTGGGTTTTGTGACGTACCTATTCCTGATGAAGGGCTTTTGCCCGAAACGTCGATTTTCCTGCTCCTCGGATGCTGCCTGACCTGCTGCGCTTTTCCAGCACCACTTTGATCTAAACTTTGTGATGTACTGGGCCACCTTCACAACTCTCTGTAATTTCTTGTGGTCTTAGGCAGAGCTTTTCCATATCAAGCTGTGTTGCATCCAGATAGGATGCTTTCTACAGTGCATCTGTAAAATTGGTTTATTTCATTGTAGACATGCTGAATGTCCTTAGCCTTCTGAGGAAGTAGAGGCATTGGTCTACTTTCTTGACTAGCATTGATGTGGATGAAGATAGATTGTTAGGGATATTTACTCCTAGGAACTTGATGCTCTCCATCACCTCCACCTAAGTATCACTGATACAGAAAGGGGCATGTCCTCCACTCCACTTCCTGAAGTTAATGACCAGTTCTTTCATTTTGTTGATATTGATGGAGGGATATTTGTCTTTAAACCATGCCATTAAACTGACTGTCTCCTTCCTGTACTTTGTCTCATTGTTGTTTGAGATCCAACCCACTATGGAGGATTATTGTGGAAGGGTTGTCACCTATCCTTATTGTTTGTGGTCTGCGGGTCAGGAAGTCCAGGATCCAGTTACAGGAGGAAGAGCAGGTTCCTAGGTCTCAGAGTTTGGAGATTAGTTTTGTTGTAATGATAGTACTGAAGAAAGAGCTAAAGTCAATAAGTAAGAGTCTGACGTCGGTCTCCTTGTTAGCCAGATGTACCAGGGATGAGTGTAGGGCCAAGGAGATGGTGTCTGCCGTGGATCTATTGTGACGATACGAAACTTGCAGTGGATCAAGGAAATCTGGGAGGCTGGAGTTGCTTTGTCTCATTACTAACCTCTTGAAACCTTCAGAATGATGGATGTCAGAACCACTGGGTTGTGATCATTAAGGCATGCTGCCTGAGTGTTCTTTGGCATTAGGATGATAGTGGTCTTCTTGGAGCAGGGGAGACCTCACATCGCAGTAAGAAAAGGTTAAAGATGTCTGCAAATACTCCCAACAGCTTGTCTGGGCAGGATCAGGGTTCACAGTCAGGGACTCCCATCCGGGCAAATCGCTTTCCATGGATACACCCTCAAGAAGGCGATTCTGACATCTGCTGAGGTGACTGTGGGTACAGGAGCATCCAAGGATGTCAGGGCAAGTGCCATCTTATCCCCTTCTCTTCAAGATGATCATAGAATGCATTGAGCTCACTGGAGAGGGATGCATTGTTGTCAGTGATTCTACTCGACTTCGCTCTGTAGCCTGTTATATTGTGTAAGCCTTGCCACAGTCGACATGTGTTTCTCTGGTTAGTCTAGGACTCTGGTTTAGTCTGGGGTTGTCTCTTAGTGTTCCTGATGGCTTTGCAAAGATCATACCTAGATCTTGTCAGCCTAGATATTGTTTCATTCAAAGACGGTTTGCTTCAGTGTCTGAGGAGCTATGAATGGTGCTGAACATTGTGCAATCATTAGCGAACATCTCCACTTCTGACCTTATGATGGAGTGAAGCTCATTGATGAAGCAACTTGAAGATGATTTGATATTTATTGCAAAGGAGAGGCAATTGTTTATCGTCCCAATCTAAGTAGGACTATTCTTCATGCTGATCAAGGGTGGCACAGTGGTTAGCACTGGTGCCTCACAGTGCCAAGCATCTGGTTTCAATTCCCTCTCTGTGTGGAGTTTGCATGTTCTCCCTGTGTCTGCCTGGGTTTCTGCTGAATGTTCCTGATTCCTCCCACAGTCCAAAGATGGGGTTAGGTGGATTGGTCATGATAAATTGTCCATGGTGTCCAGGGATGTTGCAGGCTGGGTGCATCAGCTGTGGTAAATGCAGAGTTACAGGTTTAGGGTAAGGGACTGGGTTTGGGTGTGACATACAAGATAATACATGGCTTGGAAAGGGTGGATGCCAGGAAATTGTTTCCGTTAGGCGAGGAGACTAGGACCCATGGACACAGCCTTAGAATTAGAGGGGGTAAATTCAGAACAGAAATGCGGAGACATTTCTTCAGCCAGAGAGTGGTGGGCCTGTGGAATTCATTGCCGCAGAGTGCAGTGGAGGCTGGGACACTAAATGTCTTCAAGGCAGAGATTGATAGATTCTTGTTGTCTCGGGGAATTAAGGGCTACGGGGAGAATGCGGGTAAGTGGAGTTGAAGTGCCTAGCAGCCATGATTGAATGGCGGAGTGGACTCAATGGGCCGAATGGCCTTACTTCCACTCCTATGTCTTATGGTCTTATGGTCTTCAGAGGGTCTGTGCAGAGCCTTTCTGCACTGTATAGATTAATAGTCATAGAGATGTACAGCATGGAAACAGACCCTTCAGTCCAACCCGTCCATGCCGACCAGATATCCCAACCCAATCTAGTCCCACCTGCCAGCACCTGGCCCATATCCCTCCGAACCCTTCCTATTCATATGCCCATCTAAATGCCTTTTAAATGTTGCAATTGTACCAGCCTCAACCATTTCCTTTGGCAGCTCATTCCATACACGAGCCACCCTCTGTGTGAAAAAGTTGCCCGTTAGGTCCCTTTTATATCTCTCTCCACTCACTCTAAACTTATGACCTCTAGTTCTGGACTCCCCACCCCAGAGAAAAGACTTTGTCTATTTATCCTAACCATGCTTAACCATCCTAACCAAGGGTGGCACGGTGGCACAGTGGTTAGCACTGCTGCCTCACAGCGCCAGAGACCTGGGTTCAATTCCTGCCTCAGGTGACTGACTGTGTGGAGTTTGCACGTTCTCCCCGTGTCTGTGTGGGTTTCCTCCGGGTGCTCCGGTTTCCTCCCACAGTCCAAAGATGTGCAGGTCAGGTGAATTGGCCATGCTAAATTGCCCATAGTGTTAGGTAAGGGGTAAATGTAGGGGTATGGGTGGGTTGCGCTTCGGCGGGTTGGTGTGGACTTGTTGGGCCGAAGGGCCTGTTTCCACACTGTAAGTAATCTAATCTAACCTAATGCCCCTCATAATTTTGTAGACCTCTATAAGGTCACCCCTCAGCCTCCGACGCTCCAGGAAAACAGCCCCAGCCTGTTCAGCCTCTCCCTATAGCTCAAATCCTCCAACCCTGGCAACATCCTTGTAAATCTTTTCTGAACCCTTTCAAGTTTCACAACATCTTTCCAATAGGAAGGAGACCAGAATTGCACACAATACTCCAACAGTGGCCTAACCAATGTCCTGTACAGCCGCAACATCACCTCTCAACTCCTGTACCCAATACTCTGACCCGATAAAGGAAAGCATACCAAATGCCTTCTTCACTATCCTATCTATCTGTGACTCCACTTTCTAGGAGCTATGAACCTGCGCTTCAAGGTCTCTTTGTTCAGCAACACTCTCTAGGACCTTACCATTAAGTGTATAAGTCCTGCTAAGATTGCTTTCCCAAAATGCAGCACCTCACATTTATCTGAATTAAACTCCATCTGCCACTTCTCAGCCCATTGGCCCATCTGGTCCAGATCCTGTTGTAATCTGAGGTAACCTCCTTCGCTGTCCACTACACCTCCAATTTTGGTGTCATCTGTAAAATTACTAACTGTACCTCTTATGCTGGAGATTCTATAAAAAGTACGAGCTGAAATTTAATTTATTATTGTCACATGTACCTTGGCTATGGTGAGCAGTGAAATCGGTTGGTGGATTGGAATGAATGGGAATGCAATACCGCACAGCAGCGGTCCTCCAACCTAGGGGGCAGAGTGCGATTGTAACGGCCACGGGGCGGGGCTTCAACAGCCAATGCGCCTGCGCACAAATACCGTTCAACTTCGTTACACCGATTCACTAAAAAAAAATATTTTATGTTAAAACCAATCATATTCTCGTCAGTGTTTTTGTTTGGTAAGGCTCGGTTTTTAATTCAAATTAGTAAGTGAAAAAAGTCGCCTGGAATGGGGCGTGGCTTCTATGCATGTTATCCTAATGCGCCTGCGCAAGAGTATATATAATTTTTAAAACCGTAGTTTAGCAAGATTTTGTTTAACGTTGAAACAAAATGACGATTTAATTTTAAGTTAGTTTTCATCAATTTGTACTGGTGGCTGTTTTTTTGAGGGACACGTGGAGATAACCATGGTAACAACGGCCATATTGGATTTCCCTCGGAGGGCGGTTGACGGTTGGGATTCGAATTTGAATCTCTCGGGGGGAGAGCCGCCGCCATCGCAATGACTGACCGTTACAACATCCACAGCCAGCTGGAGCATCTCCAGTCCAAGTACATCGGCACCGGGCACGCCGACACCACCAAGTGGGAGTGGCTCGTCAACCAGCACCGCGACTCGTACGCCTCGTACATGGGCCACTTCGACCTCCTCAACTACTTCGCCGTGGCCGAGAACGAAACCAAGGCCCGGGTCCGCTTCAACCTCATGGAGAAGATGCTGCAGCCGTGCGGGCCCCCGCCCGACAAGCCCGAGGAGGCCTGAGAGGGCCTGGGCGTGGGATGGGGGGGGGTGATGTAATTGGGGGGGGGGGGTAAATAGATATGGAGACGTGAAGGGGATATGTGGCGAGCTTGGGGGGGGGGCGGGGTTGAGGTGTGGAGATGTGAAGGGGAAATGTGGGGGATTGATGTGATGGGACTATGGGGAAGTTTGGGGGGGGGGTGTATTGGTCTGGAGATGTGAAAGGGAAATGTGGGGAGTTGGGGGATTTAGGTGTGGAATTGTGAAGGGGATATGGGGGGTTGAGGTGTGGAGATGTGGGGGTGAGGGGTTGGGGATTGATGTGAAGGGACTATGGGGAAGTTTGGGGGGTGTATTGGTCTGGAGATGTGAAGGGGATATGTGGGGAGTTGGGGGATTAAGTGAAGGCACTATGGGGGGTGTATTGGTGTGGCGACATGAAGGGGATATGTGGGGTGTAGGTGTGCAGGAGGAGATGTTGGGCATTATTAGGTGTGGGGACAAATGATTGGAGGATGAGGAGGGGATATGTGGCGGTGCTGTGTTAGGGTGGAGGGTGACTGGGATATGTGTGGAGTTACGTGGAGGATACTGGTGGAGGAAAAGGGGAATACAGCTGGAGGATAAGAAAGATACTGAGTTTGGGATGGTTACAGGTGTAGGCTGAGGGATGATACCCGGATGCTGCCTGAACTGCTGTGCTTTTCCAGCACCTCTAATCCAGAATCTGGTTTCCAGCATCTGCAGTCATTGTTTTTAACTGAGGGATGATGTGTTTAGAGGGGGGGATGGATGTGGCTGGAGGAATGGAGTTGTATGAGAAGGGAACGGGTGAGGGATTTGGGTGAAGTATGGGAGATTGCACTCCACCTATAAATCCTTGCAAAGGAGACTTGGAGGGAGGAGGGTTGAGTTGGATAAGGATATTTGTGAAGGTTGGCTTATGAGGGAGAGCTACTCTGTGGCTGTTGGGGAGGAGTGATGTGGCTTTAGGGCACAAATGGTGCTTGTGCTCCATTCCCCTCCAAAACTCTGGCTTGAATTTTGGCCCTCCCATTTGCCACCACATGTCTTTGTCAACAACTGAGGGATTGATCCAACCCATTTCCAGCATGGCATCGTTCCTGTACCCAAATAAAAGCAAAATATTGCAGGATGCTGGAAATCTGAAACCAACATAGAAAATGCTAGAAAAATTCAACATGTCTGGCAATATCTGTGGGGAGAAAAAAACAGTTAAGGTTTCAAATTCGATATGATTCTTGAGAACTGTATCCTGTCTTGTCCAGGTGGATCCACCTCTGTGCCTTCCCCAGGTTCTTCAGTCATCCTCTCTCTCTCTGCAACAAGCAAAGGAATCCACTCATCTTTCTCCAGCAGCAAGGGAGTCCACACTTGTCTCAGAGCTCTGTCAATACAAGGACTTGCATTTGATTTAAAACTTTGTTATTCATCTGAAATATTGTCTTTATAAAAGCAGATGACTGTTTTGAAAAATGGAATTATTTTATAGGTAAATGGTCGCAGACCACTAAATTCTGTTGCAAAAGCGGCTGTCCATCTGATTTGCGTTCACAAGTGACATTTTTGTCATTGTCAACAGAAGTGAAATTTCACCGTTTCAAGATGATCTGAATACATCCAATGAATTACTTGTGATTTGCACTCACTTTGGCAATGTGACCTCAAGCAACTAAGGAAAAGGAATCTTATAAAGACTATCTGCTTTCCTGCCAGTTAAATGGAATGGTCTCCACACACCTCCATCAGTGAGGAGCTTTATGCTTGACTTTGTCTATTGGGAGGTGGCTGCTGATATTGAAACTGAAGCCCAATGCTGTTATGAAGGCCTTGAAAGAATCTTTAAAATGAGAATTTTAAAAATACTTAGTGTCTACACAGATGGTTACTGCATGAAAAAGCTTCCAAGAATGATTTGTCTCGTAAATGGTATAAAGACTGCCCATCGGAGTAAAAAACTATGTGGATCAACAGCAATGTTGAGCCCTCCCCAGTCACTGAACTTTAGAAAAAGCCTTTATATTAGCATGTGAATAAATGGTTGCAAACAAAGTAGAAAAATTCCTTGAAACCCATGCATGATGACAAGCATGGCCACTTATTTTTTATTTAAGTTGAATTAACTTGGAATGTCACTGATTTTTAGAATGATTGAAAATAGCGAAACCTATCAAGTGATTTTTCATAAAACATTTGTGATATGTTGGACGATGTTCTGGGAATTTGTTATGTAAACAGTACTGTTTCAACAGTGATTGTTCAGCCAAGTTTGAAGCATCCTCAACCATGACTAGGTCATTGAGAAAATCTCTCTTCATTCAGAAGTGAGGGTTTTGGACCTCTTGCGTTGCCAGTTTATTCCTATTCTGGTTTTGCGGGACCTCTAATTCTACAAATTGCAATTTGTAAAGGATTTTGATTAAACTGGAGAAACAAACTGCTTTACTTAGATGTATATCATTATGCTATCTGTGGCTCAGTTAATTGAGTTTTTAATACTTCTGTTGTTTTGGCATTTTTCTTTTTGTTACTCGGCATGTTATACTTCAGAGGTAAATGGATGGTCCTTGGTCAAAGAGCATTGGATTTATAGAACACAATTTTTTTTGTCCTTTTTTGTGTATTCCAAATATATATATGAATTAGGAGAGTTAAGCCATTTGGCCCTTCAAAATGTGCTCTGCTATTCAATAAACTATGGTTGAGATGTTCCGTTCCGTTCCTTTATTTTACATTTCTATTACTCCAGTTACTTTAGACTTTTGTTTGGCACAGGAAAGCTAAAATTCCTTAAGTACTCAATAACCCCCACCTCCTTCATCTTCTGACACAGAATTTTAAAGTCACACAGCCTCAAAAGATTACTCGTTGTCTCTGACCTAAAGTGATTGCTAATTTTTTTTTCAGAAGTCCCTGGTTTTGGTCTCTCACACAAGAGTAAACATATCCACCTTGTCAAGACCATTCACGATCATAGAAACTTCAATCAAGTGGTCACTTGCTCTTCTAACCCCAATCATGACTAACCCAGTGTTACAGTGCACAGGAAATCAAGTTGCAAAATCAGCCTTGCTTTCCTGCAACCATATCAAATGTTAAAAACATGTAGATTTCCCCAATTTACCTGTGTTTGATTCAGGTTGACTGAGCTCAGGCCTAGTTTCTGTACTTAGCTTAAATCTATAATACAGTAATTCCTATTAAACTATTAAAATGTAAAACTCTACTTGTCAAAAGTCTAATCCACATATAGAACTCACTACACGCACAGAAATGTGATGATATGGGTGGAGGAGAAAATGGGGAAGGCAGTTGAGTAGGTCTGATCCACAGAGTTCACTGAGATTATCCTTTTACTAATCAGACCATAGTTCTCATAGTAAGGGCAACACGGTAGCACAGTGGTTAGCGCTGCTGCTTCACAGCACCAGAGAGTGGGTTCAGTTCCCACCTTGGGCAACTGTCTGTGTGGAGTTTGTTCATTCTCCCCGTGTCTGTGTGGGTTTTCTCCGGGTGCTCCAGTCTCCTTCCACAGTCCAAAGGTGTGCAGGTTAGGTGAATTGACCATGCTAAATTACCCACCGTGTTAGGTGAGGGAGCAAATGTAAGAGAATGGGTCAGGGTGAGTTGCTCTTCGGAAGATCGGTGTGGTAAAAACAATGACTGCAGATGCTGGAAACCAGATTCTGGATTAGTGGTGCTGGAAGAGCACAGCAGTTCAGGCAGCATCCAAGTAGCTTCGAAATCGACGTTTCGGGCAAAAGCCCTGGATTTGTTGGGCCGAAGGGCCTGTTTCCACACTAAGTATTCTAGTCTAATCTGATCTTCCTTCTGCAGGTACTTTCATTGTTTGTAAGAGGCACAACCTGACAGGTTTACCCGAGTAAAGATCTCTGACCTTGTAGTTACAAGTCACAAGGTAAAAACAATGACTGCAGATGCTGGAAACCAGATTCTGGATTAGTGATGCTGGAAGAGCACAGCAGTTCAGGCAGCATCCAAGGAGCAGCGAAATCGACGTTTTGGGCAAAAGCCCTTCATCAGGAATAAAGGCAGAGAGACTGAAGCGTGGAGAGATAAACTAGAGGAGGGTGGGGGTGGGGAGAAAGTAGCATAGAGTACAATAGGTGAATGGGGGAGGGGATGAAGGTGATAGGTCAGGGAGGAGAGGGTGGAGTGGATAGATGGAAAAGGAGCTAGGCAGGTAGGACAAGTCATGGGGACAGTGCTGATCTGGAAGTTTGGAACTAGGGTGAGGTGGGGGAAGGGGAAATGAGGAAACTGTTGAAATCCACATTGATGGGATTGGAGTGGGAGGTGGAGTTGAACTGTTGGACCACAGGATGGTGTGGTTGATTGGGGGAGACTGGGCGCCAAGCTGAAAATGTGTTGCTGGAAAAGCGCAGTAGGTCAGGCAGCATCCAAGGAATAGGAGAATCGACGTTTCGGGCATAAGCCCTTCTTCAGGAATCCTTCCTGAAACGTCGATTCTCCTGTTCCTTGGATGCTGCCTGACCTGCTGCGCTTTTCCAGCCACACATTTTCAGCTCTGATCTCCAGCATCTGCAGTCCTCACTTTCTCCTCGGAGACTGGGCGTCTCCCAGCAGAATGCTTTAGGGAACATCTCCGGGACACCCGCACCAATCAACCACACCACCCCGTGGCCCAACACTTCAACTCCCCCTCCCACTCTGCCGAGGACATGGAGGTCCTGAGCCTCCTTCACCACCGCTCCCTCACCACCAGACGCCTGGAGGAAGAACGCCTCATCTTCCGCCTCAGAATACTTCAACCCCAGGGCATCAATGTGGACTTCAACAGTTTCCTCATTTCCCCTTCCCCCACCTCACCCTAGTTCCAAACTTCCAGATCAGCACTGTCCCCATGACTTGTCCTACCTGCATATCTCTTTTTCCACCTATACACTCGACCCTCTCCTCCCTGACCTATCACCTTCATCCCCTCCCCCACTCACCTATTGTACTCTATGCTACTTTCTCCCCACCCCCATCCTCCTCCAGCTTATCTCTCCACACTTCAGTCTCTCTGCCTTTATTCCTGATGAAGGGCTTTTGCCCGAAACGTCGATTTCGCTGCTCCTTGGATGCTGCCTGAACTGCTGTGCTCTTCCAGCACCACTAATCCAGTTACAAGTCACAGTTTATGGAGAGTAATGAAGGGAAATAATCACTTTTTTACCACAGAGACAAAGCAACTCTTTCCTGAGGCTTGATAGCTTCTGACCTGAGTGTTCACACCTCATAGCTGTTCAGTGTGAGGTTCTGAGGAAGGGTCACAGGACCCAAACATTAACTGTGATTTCTCTTTGCAGAGTTGCTAATCCTGCTAAAATCTTACAGAAATTTCTATTTTTGTTTTTGATTTCCAGCATCTACAGTTCTTTTGTTTTTTGTTTAGTATTTAACCACTCAGAGTAGTTGGCAGACAGGAAGTTTTTGTCGAGGTAAAAACAATGACTGCAGATGCTGGAAAGCAAATACTGGATTAGTGGTGCTGGAAGAGCACAGCAGTTCAGGCAGCATCCAACGAGCAGTGAAATCGACGTTTCGGGCAAAAGCCCTTCATCAGGAATAAAGGCAGTGAGCCTGAAGCATGGAGAGATAAGCTAGAGGAGGGTGGGGGTGGGGACAGAGTAGCATAGAGTACAATAGGTGAGTGGGGGAAGAGATGAAGAGCTTCAGAGCAGAGGAAATGACCTGGGAGTTGCAGTGGGAGAGGGACTCCCTGAGATTTTTGTAGAGAGAAGAGGAAAACTTCTTCAAGGCAGGCATCCTTGCAAGAGGATTCGCAGTCAGGTTAAAATCAATGAGGTAAAAACAATGACTGCAGATGCTGGAAAGCAAATACTGGATTAGTGGTGCTGGAAGAGCACAGCAGTTCAGGCTCGCATTGTCATCAACTACTGATCACCATTTAGCAAATCTCTGGTCAAATTTCCATTTGAACAAAGTCCCCTGGTAAAATCTACATGCAGTGTTTGCTGAGTTGCTGAGGGTTACTATTTGTCTTGAAATCGATTTGCCTAAAAGCAATTGAAAAAAATCCATTGGCATCAGCTCCATTTTGGCACTTTCAAATTTAAAAGTTTCAGATTTATCTTCATATTTTCAGTGAGTATGTGTCTTCAGGAATGTGTGCTGATTTAGTTACCTCTAATTGAGTTGATTCTGGAAGCATGTCTAATTGCATTTCAAACCTTCCGTGCTGGATTAAAACCAGAAACCCAGGTAGATGCTTTGGGGCATGGAATCACAGTGGTTATTCTGACTGGTCACACTGATGCCATGTTCGAGACTTTGGGTGCATTTTATCGCTCATTACAAGCAGATAATCGATGAACAGTCCAACACCCTGTAAGATGATGAAGACAAAGCTGAATAACAGGTGACTGAAAATCCAAAGAAGGGCCTCCAACAACTCTGCATGCAAGAATCCCTCCAAAGTGGTCAAAGCCATGAGGAGAAACTTGTCCCAAAAAGTGTTAGTATAGACTAAATATATTATCCCGTGTTACATATACTTACTGCATGAAAAGCTCTAATCCTTTTCATAAAGTTGGACAAGTCCATTGGTGCACAGTCTTGGTAGTAATGGAAGGAAACAAAGAGTAACGTCTCTGCCCTCCTGGAAGTCTAATAATACATTTGAAATGGTCTAGAAGCATTTGTGTTTCACCACACATCTTAATAAGTGCTCTAATTTTCCAGCTTTGCATGTCATAGTGGCTTCGCATGGTAATGTGTACATAATTCCTTAGTCACAAAAACAAATTTCCAAACAGATCTTTCTTGTCCTTGACCACACTCATTCCTGCTGATTATATAACCAGGAATGGCTTAGTTGGAGATGCTTTCACCTCCGAGTTGATTCAGAAAATCCACCCGAGAAAATTGAGGATGAAATCCAGGCTGACAATCCCAATGCACTAGTGATGGAGTGCTATACTGTCAGCTATATATATATAAAACTAATGCTCCATTTTCCCCCCTCTCAAGTTGATGGAGAAGATTCATTATTCTAAAGAAGAGTGTGGGTAAGTCTCCTTGGTGTTCATCCAATCCCTTGACCAATTTCCTCTCAGTTTTTGCCTTTGTCTTTCTTGTGTCAGTATCACACACTTCAATGTGTCCTCCAAACCTTGTTTTAATGTATTGAAAACAAATGCTGGTGATCACAGCAGGCCAGACAGCATCTATGGGGATAGAGCAAGCTGACATTGAGTGTCAACAGGATATCCTTTCATGGGAAGAGCAAAACTTCTTCAGGTTAAGCATTCCTCGAAGAGATGTGGTAGTCGATTAAACAAAATGTTGGAGCAAATTGCTGCAGATACTGTAATTTATACTGAAAACAATAAATGCTAGCAATCACAGCAGGATGCTGCCTGACCCACTGTGATCGCCAGCA
This sequence comes from Chiloscyllium punctatum, assembly GCF_047496795.1. NCBI lineage: Eukaryota > Metazoa > Chordata > Chondrichthyes > Orectolobiformes > Hemiscylliidae > Chiloscyllium > Chiloscyllium punctatum. The sequence continues at coordinate 9,762,811 of NC_092749.1, read as the reverse complement.
TTTGTTGTTTCAGTACAGATTCTAGCATCTGCAATAATTTGCTCCTGTACCTTGTTTTCACGTATATTAATAAAAGTAAAATCTCTCTATATGCTTATAAATTGTTTTTCCAAACCTGAAATTTGTGATCTATTTTGCCAGAGATGTTGATCATTCCTAATCATTTTTACCTGAGAGCATATTCCACATATTTAAAACTGCACAAGAAGTTCTCAAAGTCTTAAATTGACAGAACTGAAGATAGCCTTAGTATTTAGTCTATCTAGCCCCTTACTCATCAAATATAATTCATGAAATTGTAGTCTGAGGGCAAATTGAAACAAGGCTTTGATTTGTTAAATTCTCTTCCCCAGAGAACAGTGGAGGCAGGATGATTAAATATGTTCAAGGCTGAGGTTGACATTCTCTGGTCGATGAAGAAGACAGGATTATTGGGAAGCAGACAGAAACATGGAGTTGAGGCTAAAATCAAATCAGCAATGATCTTATCAAATGGCTTACTCCTGCTCTTGATTCTTGTGAGCTTTTCCTTGAATTTACCCAATAATCTGACTAAAGTTAATTTCAGTAGTTTGGCAGCTAACAATTTAAGGGATAATTCCATTGTAAATGCTTCATGATGTATTATGGAATTCAATATGAGTGCTGAATGTAGGTAATAGATGATCTTGGAATGAAATACAGATGTGAATGTGGTTTTAGTACGTTTTTGGGTCACACATGCTCTTGATGGAGCTGCTACAAATATGCAGACAGGCAGCACTGCTCTGAATGGGTCTGTTTGGTTCATTCAAACCTCTGGATAGTAACAGCCATTCCCTAGGGAAAGGAGAGCTTGATCCCAAGGATGATTGACAGCTGGGGAAACATGGAGCAGAATAAATCCTCTTGCAGTTAGGAAAGGAGCAAAATAGAAGCGTTAACGTGCCTCTGATGATAAAGAATGATGAAGCATTAATTTCAGCTCGGGCTTCTTTCTGATTTAAAATAAATGAAACTCACAAATAGGGCATTCACTCCATTCTGCATCAATCTGGCAAGTTAATTAACCCTTTCCTAACCAGCCTGTAACGATGCTCTGTACCAATCATTTGTTTAACGGTATACTTAACAGCCCCACTGATCAGTCTTGATTTCAATAGCTGTCTTGTAAACCACTGCTGGTGCCTCCTCAAATGAAATGAAATGAAATTCTTTTTGAGATCACTCCCTGAAGGCAGCATTAGCCCACAGCATTGTAGTCTCTACCACAGGGGGAGCAAAGAGACCGGTCTAGTCCAGCCCAACCAGAAAGGAGACTGAACCCTGTGCTGTTGGTACCAGTCTGATCCACAGCAGTTGTTCAGACAAATGAGACAACCAGCCCTCAAGACGTCCTTGGTTGTTGTAGCAATGTACACATTTACACGCATGCTGTGGTCTAGAGGAGCATATTAATGGCAGAGGCTCCAACATTCTTTCCAGCAGATGGTGGTCCAGGAGTTTTCCCTACCACATGCCATTGATCTTTGTGGTGTAGGGAATAAATGCATCAGTCTTGCTGTCAAGATTTTGTTTTGTTTGTTCATGAGATGTACATGCATTTATTGCCGATCCCTAATTGCTGCGGAGAAGGTGATGGTGAGCTGCCTTCTTGGATTGTTGCAGTCATTGAGTCATACAATCATATAGCATGGAAACAGTCCCTTCAGTCTGACCAGTCCCCACCAACTGTATTCCCAAACTAAACTAGCTCCATCTGCCTTTCCTTGGCCCATATCCCTCCAGATCTTTCCCATTAATGTACTTATTTAAATCTCTTGTCGCATTTAAGCATGGATTGCTTCAGTATCTGAGGAGTCATGAATGGTGCTGCATATTGCATAATTGGCAAACATCCACTTTTGATCTTGTGATGGAGGAAAGAGCATTGGTGAAGCAACTGAAGATGATTCAGCCTAGAATACCCCCCTGAAGAACCCCTGCACCAATATCGTGGAGCTGAGCCGAGTTGTCTCCAAAAACTATAACTATCTTTCTTTGTGCCAGGTATGATTTTAATCAGAATTTTCCCCTAAATTCCCACAGACTCTAGTTTTGTTCAGGGCAGCTTAATGCCATACATGGTCAAATGTCAATTTGGTGTCAAGGGCAGTCACATTCACCTCATCTCACTCTGTATAAGATCAAAACTTATTCAAAACATGTGTGGTGAAGGGTCTTTCATAGAGAAATTGCTTGCAAATTTTATTTGCAGCATATACGAATTGAGCAATTTCATGTTTGACTATATAGTAGCGCCTCAACATACGAACAACCCCGTTCACGAACAAATCGGTTTACGAACAGCATTGTACATAAAACTTTGCTTCAACATGCATACAAAATTCAAGGTACGAGCGAAGGTACGAGCAGTTCGTCTTTGGACCATGCACAGTTCGTCTTCGGAGCGTGCGCTGTGAACACTATCCGAACAATGGGAAAAATTGATTCAGTTCATGAACTTTTCGATTCGCGAACCGGGTCCCGGAACGGATTAAGTTCGTAAGTCGAAGCGGCACTGTATTACAAATACGCCTTCCTTAACTATCAATTCCTGGTATAAAGGACTGTGGTATTTTAAAATTTTGTGCTTTTTTAAAACTGACGACTGAAATGGAAAAGAGCTGTTTTTTTAAAATTATCGGTGTTTGAAAGAGTGCAAATAGCACCACCTGTGAGCACCTCTGCAAGCCACTCACCATCCTGGAAATAGGAATTTGTGAACAGCCGTAGGCTATTCCACCTCTCAAGCCTGTTCTATCAGTGAAATCATGGTTGATCTGTGACCTAACTCTATGTACCAGCCTTTGGCTCATACTCCTTAATATAATTTTGCTTAACAAAAAATTGTTTGACTGAGATTTGAAATTAACAACTGGCAACTTGTGGAAGAGAGTTCCAAACCTCTCCCATCCTCTGTGTGTAAAAGAGCTTCCTAACATTTCTTCTAAACGCTCTGGCCCTAATTCTCAGACTAAGCTGCCCAATTCTAGAGTCTCCAGCCTGTGGATAACAAGGATCTTGTTGGTGTAGCATGTCTGGTCTTCCAGAAAGCATTTGATAAGCTGCCGCACACAAGATAAGTTTACATGGGGTTGGGCTAATTTATTAGCTTGGCTAGAAGACTGGCTAACCAATAGAAAGCAGAGTCAGAGAAAAGAGACTTTTTTGGTTAGCCAAGGCAGAACTAATGGAGTGTCAAAATTGAGACCTGAAGATTAAACCCTATTTACAATCTATATTAACTTAAATGCAGGCATAGAAAGTGCTACAGCTAAATTTGCAGATGACGCTAAAATAGATGGGAAAGTAAGATGCAATGGAGGAATAATAAACTTACAAGTGGATATGGATGGATTAGGTAAATAGGCCAAAATTTAGTCGATGAAGTCTAACATGGATAAGTGTGAGGTTATCCAATTTGTTCAGAGGAATACAAAGGCAAATTATTATCCATATGGAGAGAAACTTCAGAGTGCTTCAGTGCAAAAGGATCCGGGTGTCTTTGTATATGAATTACAGAAAACTAGTCTGCAGATACAACAGGTAACAAGAAAGGCAAATAGAACTTCAGCACTTATTGCTAAAGGAATGGAGTATAAAAGTAGGTATTGCTGCAACTAATCATGGCATTACTGAGACTGCACCTGGAGAATTTGCAGACAATTTCATTCAGAATTATGTATTCGTGGGATCTCTCTTGCTTCTCTTTGATAATGGAATTATTTTACTACACTGTTGGAAGATAGGAACTTAATTTAATCTCTCATCTGAAAGATAGCAGCTCCAACAGTGCAGCACTCTATTGCTGCCAAACCGAAGTGAGTGAGTATCAGCCAGGAGCTAATGATAAAGTCACTGGAGTGAGGCTTGAGCCCAAATTTCCTGTGAAGAACGCTAATGAATTGAGGATCTCACCTTCCTGTTGACTATGTTGGGGAGCATTAGATTGCACATGTTTAACACGGTCTGTCTGTCCACGATATCTCAGTAGTATGCACTAGCTCACAGAAAATGGAATTTTAAATCTTGATATTGTTACAACACAGAAGCGAACCTTTTCTGTTGATTAAAGCAAACACCCGGAAAAGCTCATCTCGCCTCGTAATCTGTTAAAATCTGAGTGATAGAAAACTTAAAAATTCCACTATTTATTAAAATAACAGCAATTTCTTTTCTAACCCTAAAAGTAAACATTAAACAAAAACTATTCACAAATCTAAGCCCCACTTTCTCTTAACTGCTTACTACCTGCTTCCAACTCTATAACAATATGTTGTTCTAATAAGACACTTATTAAAATTACATCAACTTAATTTCAAAACTACACAGTCTCTGTCTTCTTCTGTGTCTTCCTTCTTCTGGCTGATCTCCCTGGATCATCTTCTTTCTTTTTACTGCATGTATGTTTCACATAGAGTCATAGGGTCATAGAGGTGTACAGCACGGAAACAGACCCATTGGTCCAACTCGTCCATGCCGACCAGATATCCCAACCCAATCTGGCCCATATGACTCCAAACCCTTCGTATTCATATACCCATCCAGATGCCTTTTAAATTTCACAATCGTACTTGCCTCCACCACTTTCTCTGGCAGCTCATTCCATACACATACCACCTCCTGCGTGAAAAAGCTGCCTCTTTTATATCTTTCCCCTCTCACCCGAAACCTATACCCTCTAGTTCTGGACTCCCCCACCCCAGGGAAGAGACCTTGTTTATTTATCCTATCCATGCCCCTCATGATTTTATAAACCTCTATAAGGTCATACTTCAGCCTCCAATGCTCCAGGGAAAACAGCCTCAGTCTATTCAACCTGTCCTATAGCTCAAGTCCTCCAATCTTTTCTGAAGCTTTTCAAGTTTCACAACATCCTTCCGATCGGAAGGAGACCAGATTTGCATGCAATATTCCAAAAGTGGCCTCAGCAATGTACAGCCGCAACATGACCTCCCAGCTCCTGTACTCAATACTCTGACCAATAAAGGAAAGCATACCAAATGCCTTCTTCACTATCTTATCTACCTGCGACTCCACTTTCAAGGAGCTGTGAACCTGCACTCCAAGCTCTCTTTCATAGAGTCATGGAAATGTACAGCATGGAAACAGACCATTCGGTCTAACTCATCCATAATGACCAGATATTCCAACCCAATCTAGTCCCATTTGCCAGCACTTGACCCATCGCCCTCTAAACCCTTCCTATTCATATATCCATCCAGATGCCTTTTAAATGTTGCAATTGTACCAGCCTGCACCACATCCTCTGGCAGCTCACTCCATACAAGTACCACCCTCTGCGTGAAAATGTTGCCCCTTTGGTCTCTTCTATATCTTTCCCCTTTCACCCTAAACCTAGGCCCTCTAGTTCTGGACTCCCCCACCCAGGGAAAAGACCTTGTCTATTTACCATATCCATGCCCCTCATACTTTTATAAATGTCTATAATGTCACCCCTCGGCCTCCGACGCTCCAGGGAAAACAGCCCCAACCTATTCAGCCTCTCCCTATAGCTCAAATCCTTCAACCCTAGCAACATCCTTGTAAATCTTTTCTGAACCCTTTTCAAATTTCACAACATCTTTCCAATAGGAAGGAGACCATAATTGCATGCAATATTGCAAAAGTGACCTAGCCAATGTCCTGCAGAGCCACCACATGACCTTCTAACTCCTATACACAATGCTCTGACAAATAAAGGAAATGATACCAAACGCCTTCTTCACTATCCTTTCTACCTGCGACTCTACTTTCAAGGAGCTATGAACCTGCACTCCAAGATCTCTTTGCTCAGCAACACTCCCTAGGACCTTACCATTAAGTGTATAAGTCCTGCTAAGATTGCTTTCCCAAAATGCAGCACCTCACGTTTCTCTAAATTAAACTCCTCAAAAGAAATGCTGGTGTAAATTAAATAATTCCTTATCCAGCATTTAGTTACCTTTTAATATACTAGTAAAATATATAAGCAATGTGTTCTATTTTCCCTGAATGGAACAGTTGCAGATGAAAATTAAGTGAAGCTAACTTATTGTTAATCGAGCCTACTAAAACAAAATTTGTTACATTGAATGAATTCATGGAATTTGTTTTGTTTTTAATTTTTACTTACCTGCAGAATTGAAAACAGTTTCAACCTATAGTATACATGCGCTGGGTTCTTGTTGTCAAATAGAAACCTGAACTGGGGATTTTGTCAGTAACACTCCCTAGGATCTTTCCATTAAGTGTATAAGTCCTGCTAAGATTTGCTTTCCCAAAATGCAGCACCTCACATTTATCTAAATTAAATTTCATCTGCTACTTCTCAGCCAATTGGCCCTGTTGTAATCTGAGGTAACCTTCTTTGCTGTCCATTACACCTCCAATTTTGGTGTCACCTGCAAACTTATTAACTATACCTCTTATGCTCACATCACATGAAAAGGTACTTTTGATAGAGTGTTTCATAATTTTTGGAGAGCAAGATGTTAGATGAGCAATTAGGTCTCTCTATGACAGTTGCTGTCTGACCAATTTTCAAAATGTCTGCATTTTTAACATCAGATCATCTCATTGGTTCAATGTTGACAAAACAACAAATTCAAACTCGATTGGGTTTTAGTATCCTCGGGCATAATTCAAACTGATTGGTTAAATTAGAATTGTTGTTAAAACAACAATCAATACTCAGGTATCCATTTCACAGTCAAATGTTAGATATTTTCAAATTTCCAGGACACTCTGCTGTCTAGTCATGTACACAGGTGCTTGTAAGCTCTCAGTTCAGAACAGCATTCTCTTTCACTTAAAGGTACAGCACACACCTTCAACTTCATAACAATATTCATTTTTCTCCAATCTCCCTCCTCCCCACACTCTCAGGACCTCCATGCCTCTCTCACATATCCACTCCATCATTCCTCAATGTATCCGCTCCCCTGACAATGAGACTCCTATTGATAAATTCAGCCTACTCTTAATCTTCTCTTCACCTTACACCATTGGTTAACATTCAGCCAGCCTTTATAGCCAATCAGTCTAAGGGCTACTGGAGCTGGACAATAAATGCTAACCTTGCCAGTGACACCCACACCTCTTGAACAATAAAAATCTAAATATTCCTAAATCCATCTTGCTGATGAAGCTTTCAATCAACTCTCCTGTGCAACATATCAGTGCACATCTTGTGTGAAATTAGTACTGTTTTAATTTAGTCTTAAGTATACAAGATGCAAACATTGCAGGACAACTTGATGAAGAGTGAAAAAACCTCTTTTCCCTTTCGCCTGAGATAGATTTATCAATTGCTTTTCCTTGAAAGTGTTCCTTTAAAAAAAAGACAGGGGGCACACCAAAAATATATCACCCAGAGGGACAAATTGACAGAAATTACCACCCACAACACGCCTACCCATTATCAACAGAATTTTTTTAAAAAGCTTCAAAAAAGAAAATTTTCATTTTGATAGATGTCTTCACAAGTTTAGGTGTCCAGAACATCTTGTGAAGAACTTTATCATCATTGTAACATATGAGTCACCGAATAACAATTACAATATTCACTGTGATCAACTTTGATCGGTGTACAATTTAGTGGCATGTCTCTCTGAGGCTCAAGATCCTGAGATAGCTTTCTCCCTTGTCACGAAAAGTAAAGAAAAGATTCGAACAGAAATTTCTGGAAAAGCTCAGTAGATCTGTCAGTATCTGAAGAGAAAACAGAGTTAATGTTTCAGGTTCAGTGACCCTGCTTCAGAACATTCAGGCTGTGGGCCCTCTCCAATTGTAACACTATTCGTTTTGGAGACTGATAGGTTCCTGCTTGACACAAGTGCACACAATCCTTTGGGGTTATAGGAGGAAGTTACCTTCATGAGGTATAATGGATGCATCTGATAGGGTAATAACCAGGGCATGTTAAATAATTGGATATTCACTGGAAGAGTTAAGCTTGATTTCAGTTGTAACCCTCTTACCTTCTGCAACAGAGGGTCATTGGAGCAGACACCTCTGTTAAAACAAAGCAATGCCATTCTCCCTGAAATCCCAATAAGTTCTTATCCTTCAGCAAGCTTCACAAAATACAAACCATCTAAGTATTATCTCATTGTCAGAGCTGGCTGTGTATAAAAGTTTGGCCTTCGAGAGAGAACAATATCGGTTAACAAGACTGACACTTGGACTTCAGAGTTTAAGTTTTGAGGAGAAATCACACAAATTCAGCCTTTGTTCTCTAGAATTTAGAAGATCAAGGAGTAATCCGATCAAAATCTTCAAGACATTACCAGGAAAAATCAGGGTAGGTGAAGATAAACTATTTCCCACTGGTTGGAGATTTGAGAACGAGAGGGCATAGTCTGAGAGTCAGGCCAGACTGTTCAGATGTTAGGAAGCACTTTAACACACAAAGGGTGGGAGGTGTTCTCTTCCACAAATGCCAGTAGCTGCTGGATCAGTTGTTAATTTTAAATCTGAGATGGTTGATTTTTTGTTAAGCAAAAGGCATTAAGGGATATGGGCCAAAGGCAGGTTTATGGGACTAGGTCACAGATCAGCCATGATTTTAATGAATGGTAGAACAGGCTCGAGGGGCTGAATGTTCTATTCTATTCTATTCCTGTTCCTATGTTCCTAACTTGCTGCTGCATTTCCTACAGTATAATAGGGATAAACTCCAGAATTGCTTGAGAATATCGTGAGATCATGAACATCTGGCCCTTTCTTTGTGTGTAATGAGTGAGAAGACTGAACCGATACAGTGATTGCTATTTGTGCAAATTCTGCAAATGTCAGCACCTTCACATCCTGCGTGTTCCTCCATTTTGTTTGTGTTATGGAAACACCACTGACTAGAGCAAACAAGCCCTTCCAGATACTCCTAAATTTACAAACACAGTCAAGCTCTATAGACATAGTCCTAGTCATCTGGCTGTAATCATCGAACTGTTTTGAATTACAACCAGATTCCCAGGTTGACTTTTAAATTATTTATTCGGGTTGGGTTTACTTGGTGAGATCTAACCCTAAATAATTCTTTAGTCAAAATGTGGCATTCATTACACTTCAATTTATCGTTACATAGCAAATGTATAACTAATGTGAACAATATTGAGCTAATGCAGTTATATTCCAGCACACAGTAGATGGTCAGAGACAAAAATAGAAAATGCTGGAAAAACTCAGCAGGTCTGGGTGCATCTGTGGAGAGAAATCAGAGTTAATGTTTTGGGTCGAGTGACCCTTCCGCTGAAGCATCGGGATGATTTCTTTTTTTAAAAAGCAATATTTGTGTAACGTCTTTAAGTCAAAGAGCTTTTGAATGTTTCAGAATCCTAGCCCCTATTTTGATTTTATTAACATCATCATTCCTGTAGATGTGTCCTGTCCTGTCCATCATGTCACTTTCTTATCCAGTACATGACAATTTCTGGAGCTATTCTCATCAACTCACTAGTTCCTTGACAAGACTCACCCTTATGCCTTACTCTAGTGTCACTAATCTCTGGCTCAGTATCTCTCACTGGTCTCCATTCAGCACGTCTACTTCTTTCTTCAGCCTTGTCTCCAGTTTCTGTCTCTGAATAGCCTATCACATGATATAGAAACATAGAAATGTAGAAAACAGGAGCAGGAATAGGCCATTCAGCCCTTCAAGCTTGCTCCACATTTTAACATAATCATGACTAACAGATCTCTGTTCTTGGTTTCCCCCCTTGATCGCTTCAGATCAAAGAACTGTATCCAACTCCTTCTTAAAAACATTCAACATTTTAGCCTCAACCAGACTGTGGCCCAGAATGTGTACATTCTTCTGAAGTCTGTAGCCCTCACCCAATACCTATATCCCTTTACTTGTTCATGGGATGTGGCTATCACTGGCTGGACCAGCATTTATTCCCCATGACCAGTTACTTTATGAGAAGGCAGTGGTGAACCACATTCTTGAACTGCTACATTCCATGGAAGGTAATCTACTTCTAAAAGGGAGCTCCAGGATTGAGAAACCACAACACTGAAGGTACAGCAATTTGTTTTCAAGGTAGGATGAGGAGTGATTTGGAAGGAAACCAGCAGATGCTGACATTCCTATTTGTCTGCTGCCTTTGTCCTCCTAGACAGTAGAAGTTTGAAAGATGCTGGCACAGGAAGCTTATTAAGTTGATGCAATACATCTTGATGCCCCTGTGCATCAGTAGTAGAGGAAGTGAGTGTTTAGCTCCTTAAGCCTCCTTTACTCTCTGGTTAGAGTCTCTCTACGAAGACTCCCTTTTCCCTTCTATTCAGTATTTATTTGAAATGTTTGACCCCATGAGCATCTCCCTATTTTAATGGTCAATCATTCAAGACCAAGAACAGGGCTTATCCAAAAAAACTATTTATTTTGCCTTCCTGCATTCCCCACATTTCTCTGTCCCTCAGTCAGCCTTTCAATTTTGAGCAGCGATTACAGCTTGGGGACCTGTGACCTTTCCACCCTACCATTTAACAAGGCACTGGGAGACTGAGCTGATTGGCTACAGCACATGATGCCAATTAGCACAGCATCCAGAACTTAAGTTATCAATTGCAATTCGAGAGATCAGGTTCTTTTTTAAGTGCTCCCAGATGCAAGCTAAAGAAAGTTCCAGAGCCATGTTTGCTTTTAATTGCCTGACCCCCACATTGATTGATATGCAGTGCCTACAAACTCCTGACATAACATTCCTCAACATCATTATATAAATTGCATCAATATATTTTACAATACTCGAAGATTGCTTCACTATTATTTTGCCCATTCAAGCAGCACCGTCTTTAAGTTCATTAATTGAAATCAACTGGAGAAGAGGATCAAGCATATGCGGTCTCCTTATTGAGACTCAGTTATTTTCAGCATAAAGGAAGGATGGAATAAATACTTGAGAGAGCAACATATGGAAGTTGACTGGGGCAAAAATAGTGAAACAGGATGAGAGGAAATAGCTGCAAGAGAGAATCCGTGCTTATACAGTCGAAGCACATCTTGTATTAACAATATTTCTCAGGCAAAGTAACCATATGAGGACCAGATTAGCAATTGGAAATGTCCCACAGAGAACGTAGGGGGTGGTGTTCTGTCATGAAATAGGACAAGAGCAGATGGTTTAATCTTTACTTTACCAGCCTGCAGATTTGTGAGCTCTGTTACTCTTTCCTCTGAATCCCTGAGGTTGTAGATTCAAGTCCATTTCCAGGAGTAACACAGTTAAACGTGAAAAGGTTTAGAAATGATTTACAAGGATGTTTGGAGAATTTGAGCTCTCGGTTGGGGCTGAAGTGACTGTGGCTACTTTGCCGAGGGTGTTGGAGGCTGGGGTTGGGAGTGGGGGGGTGGCCTTATAATCATGAGGGGCGTGAATAGGGTAAATACACAAGGTCTCTTCCCCAGGGTGGGGGAATCCAGAGCTAGAGGGCCTAGGTTTATCATGAGAGGGGCAAGATTTAAAAGGAACCTAAGGGGCAGCTTTTCGCACAGAGTGTGGTGCGCGTATGGAATGAGCTGCCATGGGAAGTGGTGGAGGCTGGTACAATTACAATATTTAAGAGGCATCCGGGTGGGGACATGAATAAGAAGGGTTTAGAGGGATAACGGCCAAATGCTGGCAAATGGGACTAGATTAATTTAGGATATCTAATCAACATGGATAGGTTGTACTGAAGGGTCTGATTCCATTCTGTATATCTACACGACTCTCTAACTGTTGGTGGATGTTGTCCATATGGATTCTGGAAGGCATTTGGAAAGGTGTCATGTAAAAGATTATTTGCAATATTAAGGGTGTAGGGAATGATAGTTCATAATCACTTGCGACACAACTAACAGGGAGTAAGTATATTCTATCCACTTGTGTCAATGTGATTTTATGTCAGACAATCCTATGAGTTTGGCCCAGAAAAAAACATTAACTTTTCGTACTCTCTGTGTAAGAAGTTGACCCTAGCTTTCAGACTTTAAAGTTCAAAGGTATCTGAACAAAAGTATAGTTCTGAAGATGTGATTGCTACAACTTGATTGCAAACCTATCATTATTAGTAAAAATCAGTGTCAATAAATAAATGATTGTACGATTTATCTGTTTACATTTTGTTTTCTATTTATTCAAATTATTAAATCAGTTTATGAATGATAATTGACATTATTTCTTGAATGGGTCAACTGTTATTTTATTACATTATAACAGGTTACTTTGCATTTCACTTGGGCCACGTAGACCACACTGTTAACCGCTCAAATACATTGGAATGAAAATATCTGACTTCTTTCAAGTATCTTTAAAAACTCATTCACTGGATGTGAGCATCATTGACACAGCCAGCATTTATCACCCATCTCTAATTGGTCAGGGGGCAGTTAAGAGTCAACCACATTGCTGTGGGTCTACAGTCCCATGCAGGGCACCTTCATTCCCTCAAGAATATTAGTGAACTTGAGGGCAATTTCCCCAATAATTGGCAATGGTTTCATTGGACTCTTCAGAGAAACTTTTTATTGATTTCAAATTTCACCATGGTAGGATTTGAACACTGGTCCTCAGAACATTAACTGTGCTGCAAGATGAATACCAGTAGACCATCACCACCTCATAATAGCTGTAATGTTCTTTATAGAGTCATAGAGTCATGCAGCATGGAAACAGACCCTTCGATCTAACACATCCATGCCAAGTAGGTATCCCAAACTAATCTAGTCCCATTTGGCAGCATTTGGTCCATATCCCTCAAAACCTTTCCTGTCATGTGCCTGTCCAAATGTATTTTTAAATGTAGTGGGTAGTTCACTCTTTGTAGAACCTTTGACTTGAAATCAGATGGCTCTATATAACTGAAGAAAATGTCCATTACACTGTATTACTCCATAGACAGTGATGGCAAGAACAACACACAAGATCTTATTGGGAGAACATTGGATTGGACATAGACACTGTGTAGTCTATCTTCTCTGGAGGTATGTTGTTGTCGGTTATTTTTAACCAACCTGTTCAGACATGTTATGATGTACCTCCAAAGCAGGTAGCACTTGAACCAAAAGATAGGAACATGACCACTAAATGTCATAACATTCAAGGCTATGGGCTGACAGGTGGAAAGTGGTTCTCACGTAGATTTAATGCAGCTTGGATGGTATAGACTCAATGGGCCAAAAAACCTCTTCTGTATTATATGATGCTTTGCTTCTATGACACCTTGCCACAAGATCCTCTGTGTATCTTGTTACATGTTGACCCATTGTTATATTGACCAAGTCTTACCTGGATGCTGTATATTCAATATTGCTTGGAAGGCTTGGGTTCTGCAGGGTTGCAGAAAATTGAGTTTATTTTAATTTTGTGAACAGAGGTAGAGTGGTTTATTCATTGAAAGTTCACAGTGGTCATTGAATCTTTTCAATTAAAGCTTCCTGAAAATCACATGGCTGGTGATAACTGGAGGATTTGCTCTGGGTACTGCTGGGGATGGCGTTCGAACAGTCACGGCTTTGAAAAATTTCCTGTCTTCTGTGGTTCAGTTGGAAGAAAGCTTTTTAAAAACAAGCTGTCTAGCTGATCTTTCCCATTTCCGAAAAGGAAAGCCTCCATAATAGTTCAGGGTAAAATTGCTTTGTTCTTTTAAAAGATTGACTGAAAAACATCCTAAGATTGTATTACATGAACAAGCTATTTCTGCAAGAGTTCAGAGACAGCTGTGTATTACTGGTGACTTGACCACATTTGCCAGAACATCTGAGCTTTGGAGTCCAGAACATCATGGAATACTGTTAGAATACTGCATTTGATTCTTGTCGGAGGAAAAAGTGAGGTCTGCGGGTGCTGGAGATCAGAGTTGAGAGTGTGATTGCTAGAGAAGCACGGCCGGTCGGGCGGTGTCCGAGGAGCATGAAAATTGACCTTTCTCACATAAGCTCTTTGTTAGGAATGATGAAATCGCCCCAATAAAGGGATTACGCCTGAAACATCGATTCTCCTGCTCCTCGGACGCTACCTGACCTGCTGTGCTTTTCTAGCACAGCGCTGTTTGGGAGTTGTCTTGTTGCTCTGCTGTGGGAGAGATGTTGTGCAAAGGCCATTTGCGGGGATGTTGCCAGACTGGAGGGTTTGAGTTGTAGGGAGGGGCTGCATAGCTTAGGAACTGAGGAGCAACCTTTTGCTGCAGCGGGTGCTGCGTATACGCATTGAGAGCCAGAGGAAGTAGTAGAGGCTAGTACGCTTATTTTGAACAGGCATTTGGGTAGGCATCTGCATGGGTTTCCTCTGGGTGTTCTGGTTTCCTCCTACAGTCCAAAAAGGTGCAGGTTAGGTGAATTGGCCATGCTAAAATTGCCCCTGGTGTGAGGTGAAGGGGTGAATGTAGGGGAATGGGTCTGAGTGGTTTGCTCTTTGGAGGGTCGGTGTGGACTTGTTGGGCCGAAGGGCCTGTTTCCACTCTGTAAGTAATCTAATCTAATCTAATCATGTGCTTTGTCCTCTTGCTTTCAAGAATATCTCATTGGCAACATTGCTGCAGATAAATATGTGTGTGTGTGTGTCTGTCTGTCTGTCTATCTGTCTGTCTGTCTTTGTGTTTTGGGGATATCTACATGGATAAGCCCTTATCCCTCTGTATTACTAACCATGTACGTTAAACAATAATTTTATTGAATAAGTTTTGCTTTGAATATAAACCCATAAGTGTGTTCCTTAAGAAATCTGGTTAGTGGATCATTTTATCTGATTGTGTCTAATTTGTCTTCTTGGATATTGACAAAATGTTGTTTTATGTTGTGACACTTGGAGTTGTGGGAATAGAGAGACAGAGACTGCACTCCTCCAGCCTGTCATAACATTAGTTCCACATAACAACCAATGGACATGAGATAGTTGGACCATCTCCCTCTGACCAACCATCAGCATCACTATGATAATCCTGACTGTCATCACTGATGAAAAGCAGATCCAGCCACATCATCAAAAGCAGTTCAGGTGTTGGGTGTGATATCAAACAGTTCAACTCCTGACTGCCATTCCATCAACTATCAAGATCAACGTTAGAGAGTGTGAGAGAATGATCACTTGTTTCCTGGACAGATGCAGGCACATTAACGGTCACAATATTCAGCATCTTCCAGAGTAGAGTCACTCAATCAGTGATCCAGTCATTGGTTGAAATACTCACCCCTCTATACTCACTGCTTACAGCACGTTCAATCTCCAGGATCGAGTCCAGAAGAAAAACCGCAAAGTCTGGAATGTCATCATCCATTACAGAAGTCTTATCCGAATCACCGCTCTCTCATCGGGATTGGGTAACTGCGCTGAAATTCCCCTACGTAACCTAAAGTTTGGTAATGTCAATAGGAAGGATGTGAGGGGGTGTGGAGAAGATCAAAAAGAACGTTGCTTGGAATGGGGCATTCAGTGATGAAGGGAGGCAGGATAAACGCAGGGTTTGTTTGGAGCGGAGAAGGTTGAAGAAAGATGTTATAGAAGTTTATGAGATTATGGGGGGCCTGGACAAAGGATGGGCAGAAAGCAGCTGTTCCACTTAGTCAAAGGGTCAAGGAGGGGGCACATTTTTAAAGTGAAAGGTAGGAAGTTTGGAGTGCTTTGAGAAAAAAACCATTTTCATCCAGAGGGTAGTGGAAGGGGAGGTTGTAATGTGCACTGCCTGGGAGGGTAGTTGAGGCGGGTAACCTCAAACCCTTGGATGAACATTTGAACTGTCATAACATTCAAGGCTATTGGCCTAGTTCAGGAAGGGGAACTAGTACAGGTAATATTTTTGACAGTACAAACTTGATAAGCCAAAGGGACCTCTCTGTACTGTATGATTCTATAATTGTATAACTGAGTTTTAAAGGAGGAGATGTAGTGAGATTGAAAAAGGAATTCCAGAACAACTGACCAACATAACTAAATATGCAGTCACCAAGAGGGAACTGGGGGCGACACCAGAAATGGAAAAAAGGAAATGAGGATATAAAAGAGGTTGGAATTCCAGGTCTAGCTAGCTGAGAAGGATGAATGAGTAAATGGATGGGGTAAATAGACAAGGTCTTTTCCTGGGTTGGGGGAGTCCAGAACTAGAGGGCAAAGGTTTAGAGTGAGAGGAGAAAGATGTAAAAGAGAACTAAGGGGCAACGATTTCATGCAGAGGGTGGTACGTGTTTGGAATGAGCTGCCAGAGGAAGTGGTGGAGGCTGGTACAATTACAGCTTTAAAAGGCATCTGGATGAGTAAATGAATAGGAAAGGTTTAGAGGGATATGGGCTAAGTGCTGACAAATAGGACTAGATTAATTTAGGATAATTGGTCAGCATGGACATGTTGGACTGAAGGATCTGTTTCTGCTCTGAACATCTCAATGACTCTGTGACTCTAAATGCAAGTTGGAAAGGAAAACCCCCATTGAACATGTTAATATCCTGGCCGAGAGCTTTAGAAATAGATTGGGAGAAAATGAATGTCCGCAGAGACACAAGTGAGAGACATGTGTGGCTTGGTGTAAGGTAGGACATTTCAAAGGATCCAGAAAGCGGAAATACATTAATTTGATTTTACGCAAATTAAGTCTGTGATCAAACTCAAGATCTAAATTGACTGGTAAAATTATAACCAATTAATGAGTTTAAAAAGTATGAAATATTAATAGGCACATGGACCAGATGAGACGCAATCAAGAATCCTCAAGATAATACAATCGGCAGTGATCAAAGTTGGCTAGAGGGTTTAAGCTCCAATGTTCTTCCCTCATTATTATAAATAATGTTGATCACTCCCCAAGCTGTGACTGAAACCTGGCTGATTTGTTTGACCTTGTTGTCTGTATTCTTGATAAGACAACATCACTGAGGTGGGTTTCCAAATGGTGTTATAATGGAATATGGATCATCAGTGAATTGACGTCCCAAATTCCTGATTAATAGGTTAATTGACACCACGTCAGTTTGACAGCTTCAAGGCAATGTGTACTATTACCAGCTTTTCACTTCAAGATTTTTTGACATTGATTTCAAATTCTTAAACTGCCAGTGTACAATATGAATGATAAACTCAGAATTCTTTATCTAAAAATATAACCACGCGACCAACATCTGACCATGGTCAGTAGTCTGTGTTAGTGAGTATTGTGTGTGTGTGTGTGTGTTATTCAGCCTTCTGTATGTCAGTGAAGATTGTGTGTGTGTATGTGTTATTCAGCAGTCTCTGTGTTAGTGAGTATGGTATGTGTATGTGTGTTATTTAGTCTTCTGTATGTCAGTGAAGAATGTATATGTGTTGTTCAACAGTGTTTGGCTGAACTGATCCTTACCCTTAACAATTTCTCCTTTGAATCCTCCCACTTCCTCCAGACCAAAGGAGTAGCCATGGACACCCATATGGGCCCCAGCTACACCTGTCTCTTTGTTGGCTACATAGAACAGTCCATCTTCTGTAATTACACCAGCACCACTCCCCACCTCTTCCTCTGCTACATTGATGACTGCATTGGTGCCACCTCGTGCTCCCGTGAGGAGGTTGAGCAATTCATCAACTTCACCAACACGTTACACCCTGACCTTAAATTTAGCTGGACCATCTCTGACACCTCCCTCTACTTACTGGACCTGTCCATCTCCATTAATGATGACCAACTTGACACTGATATTTTTCACAAACCCACTGACTCCCACAGCTACCTGGATTACACCTTTTCCCACCCTCCCTCTTGCAAAAATGCTATCCTGTATTCCCAATTCCTCCACCTCTGCTGTATCTGCTCACAGGAGGACCAGTTCTACCACAGAACACACCAGATGGTCTCTTTCTTTAGAGATCACAATTTCCCTTCTCATGTGGTTAAAGATGCCCTCCAACACATCTCGTCTACATCCCGCACCTCTGCCCTCAAACCCAACCCTCCACCCGTAACAAGGACAAAACCCGCCTGGTGCTCACCTTCCTACCACCTACCAACCTTCACATAAACCAAATCATCCGACGACATTTCCGCCACCTCCAAACGGATCCCACCACTGGGATATTTTTCCCTCTCCACCCATTTCCGCAAAGACAATTTCCTCCGTGACTACCTGGTCAGGTCCACACACCCCAACAACCCACCCTCCCATCCTGGCACCCTCCCTTGCCACCGCAGGAATTGCAATATCTGCGCCCACACCTCCCCCCTCACCTCCATCCAAGACCCCAAAGGAGCCTTCCACATCCATCAAAGTTTCACCTGCACATCCACTAATATCATTTATTGTATCCGTTGTTCCCGATGCGGTGTCCTCTACATTGGGGAAACTGGACGCCTCTTAGCAGAGCGCTTCAGGGAACACCTCCGGGACACCCGCACCAATCAACCACACCGCCCTGTGGCCCAACATTTCAACTCCCCCTCCCACTCTGCCAAGGGCATGCAGGTTCTGGGCCCCCTCCACTGCTGCTACCTCACCACCCGACGCCTGGAGGAAGAACACCTCATCTTCTGCCTCGGAACACTTCAACTCCATGGCATCAATGTGGATTTCACCAGTTTCCTTATTTCCCTTGCCCCCACCTCACCCCAACTCCAACCTTCCAATTGTCCCCATGACCTGTCCTACCTGCCTATCTTCCTTTCCACCTATCCACTCCACCCTCCTCTCTGATCTATCACCTTCATCTCCACCCCCATTCACCAATTGTACTCTTTGCTACCTTCCCTCACCCTCCTCTCTGACCTATCCCCTCCATCCCCTCCCCCAATCATCTATTGTACTCTATGCTACTTTCTCCCCACCTCCATCTCATTTATCTCTCCGCTCTGCAGGCACCCTGCCTCTATTCCTGATGAAGGGCTTTTGCCCGAAACGTCGATTTTCCTGCTCCTTGGATGCTGCCTGAACTGCTGTGCTTTTCCAGCACCACTCTCGTCTAGACTATGTGTGTTATTCAGTCTTCTGTATGTTAGTGAAGAATGTATGCGTGTTATTCAGCAGTCTTTGTGTTAGTGAGTATTGTGTGTGTGAGTTACAACAGTAATATCGCCCCTCCTCTTCTCCTTCCCCCTTCCCACGTCCCTGGGCCCCCTGCAGCTCTCAGTGACTGGTAGGTTTCATTTGTGAACAATTGGAACTTCCTTTGTGAATCCCGCCCCCAGGATCTGGTCCAGTTGGTCTGCCTGTTGTACGGGAAGGGACGGAGGGACCCTCGGGGAGCAGTGAGGAGCAGAGAGAGAGGCCGTTCGGAGGAGGTGTGAATGAGGGGAGGGGGGCGATGCGGGTGAGTTCCCCTCTCGGCAGCATGTTCTCTGACAATGCAAAACTGCAACTCCTGACCCAGAGCTGGAGTTTCTGAACTTCTCTCTCTCTTTCTCTCTTTCCGCAGTCTTCCTTCTGTCTCCTCTCCCCGCCCGGATATCCAATGAAAAGTAAATTATTTCAATTCGCTGTTTGCATCATTCTGGGAGGCAGGGAGAATACTAATGGCTTTCATTGCAGCTATCATTTGCATCTGGAGTGCGTTTATTCTATTTATGAATAATTAGATGCTATCATTACACTGTTCCTGCTTTGCTGATTTCAACAACATCACATCGAGGGAACTTGCAATTTGGTGAATTCTTCCTTTTGCTCTTGTGTGTGGCTTATACTGTGGGATCGAGAGACCCTATACACGTTCTGGGGTGAGGAGTCAATCTTAGAGTCTGTTTATTTTGGAAAGTAATCTACAACTCATAACCCTTGCTCGCTCGCTTTCTCTCTCTCTTTCTCCCTGGCCAATGTTTTTGCAGATACAATTGCGGCTCCATTTCGACCTCTTCTGTTCACCAGAATTTTATGAATGGTCATAAATTATTATATAATTGTTATAAAGTCAGATAGCACGGAAACAGACCCTTCGCTCCAACTTGTCCACGCTGACCAGACATCCTAATCTGACCCAGTCCCATTTACCAACATTTGGTCCATATCCCACCAAACCCTTCCTATTTATGTACCCTGGATGCCTTGTGAAATGTGACATAGCCAACGTGTAGAGCTGACAGGCAGCAGTCTGCTACTTTAACACAGTTATCTCAACCTCATTCAGCAGGAGATTCAGAGCTACAATACACCATTCCTGAAATAACCCCAAGGAGGCTGGGATCCTGTCACCAAGTCACCCTTTATTTATACGTGCAGAGTCCTTGACACCGATCCAGCTTCCTTAGAGTGAACACACCCTCTGACACTCTGTTTATATCTGTCAGCCAGGGCCCCCTGAATGGATCAGGATAAAACCCCAATCAGGGAATACATATTCTATGAGGTCCAGTTGCCTGACCTTATTACAATCACTACCTCCCTCCGCCTCTGAGTCTGAGGATATAGGCTGGTTCTTTTTTCTAGCTGCTCCTGGGGCGGGTGGGGGTGGGGGGGGGGGGGGGGGGGGTTAGCACCGGGCCAGGTTCTTCCAACTCTGCCCCGGATACAGGTGGCATGTAACGTACAGCAGCTCGCCTTGCGCCCAGATCATCTCAGAAGAAATTCATTCTTCTCTTCAGCCGGCAAAGACATCGAGGCAGCGATATCCACTGTGTCCATCTCCATTTCCGAGGTATCAGGTTGTAAGTTTTCTCACTGAGCTGGTAGATTTGTTCTCAGATATTTCATCACCATGGTAGGAAACATCATCAGTGAGCCTCTGTTGAAGCACTGGTGTTCTGTCTTGCTTGCTGTTTATGCCTCTTGGTCTATTAAGGTGGGTGATCTCATTTCCGGTTCTTTTTCTCTGAGGTTGGTTATTGGGGTCCAAATCGATGTGTTTGTTGATGAGTTCCGGTTTGATTGCCAGGCCTCTAGGAATTGCCGTCTGTGTCTCTGTTTAGCCTGTGCTAGGAGAGATATATTGTCCCAGTCGAAGTGGTGTCCTTCTTCGTCTGTGTGTAACAATACTAGTGATAGCTGCTCCATGTCTTTTGGTAGCTAGTTGGTGCTCATGTATCCTGATGGCTAGTTTCATGTCTGTCTGTTCAATGTAGTGTTTGTTGCAGTTCTTGCAGGGTATTTTATAAATGGCATTCGATTCGTCGGTTGTTGGTACACGTCCTTTAGGTTTATCAGGAGCTGTTTCTGTGTGTTGGTAGGTTACCATGATGCCAAGAGGTCGGAGTAGTCTGGTAGACATTTCCAAGATGTCTCTGATGTATGGTGGTGCGGCTAGACTCTATGGGTGTGTTGTGTCTTCTTATTTGGGTTTGTTGTTTAAGAATTGGCGGACTGTGTTTATTGGATGGAAGTGGGTACTACAAATGCTGGAGATTAGAGTCCAGATTAGAGTAGTGCTGGAAAAGCACAGCAGGTCAGACAGCATCCAGGGAGCAGGCCTTGGATGAGTTTATTGGGTACCCTTTCTTCATGAATGCACTGTAAAGGTATTTTTCTTCTGCTGCTCGTAGTTCCTGGGTGCTGTAGTGTGTTGTAGCCCATTTAAATAATGTCCTGATGCAGTTCCATTTGTGGGTGTTGGGATGATTGCTATGTAGTTGAGTATCTGGTCTGTATGTGTTGTTTTCCTGTCGACGCTGGTCTGCAGCTCTCCGTTGGCTGTTCATTCCACTGTGGAGAAAGTGAGGACTGCAGATGCTGGAGATCAGAGTCGAGAGTGTGGTGCTGGAAAAGCGCAGCAGGTGAGGCAGCATCCGAGGGGCAGGAGAGTCAACATTTCATCTAGTAGTGAGGTCGGTGTTTCTTTGATGTGAATAGGAGACAATAACATCGAAAGAGACAATTACTTTGTCCTCTTCTATCTTGGTGTCTTTGATGATGTTCAGGAATTCTTGGATGGAGTGCATGGAGGAGCATGAGTCTTCTACCAGGTGCTTCCGTTTACAGTGAAGCTCCTTTGCTAGTCTGTATGTGAGACGATGGGTCAGGGTGGGGTGGGGGGGGGTGGGGGGGAGGTGCCTGGTTTGTGTACCTTAATATCACTCCGGCCAAAGAAACACTGATCTCACTATGAAATGAACCAAAGACACAGACACCAGACAGCACCAACTCCATCAGCAAGAACAGCATCCTCAAGCTATCAGACTTGTGCCTCACTACCCACTTCACCTTCAGTGACAAGACCTACAAACAAATCAACGGGACACCCATGGGATCACCAGTGTCAGGATTCATGGCAGAAGTAGTTATGCAGAGACTAGAACAAACAGCCCTCCCCATGATCCGACCCAAACTTTGGGTCCGCTATGTGGGCAACACCTTTGTCATAATGAAATGGAACAAATTAGAGGAAACCTACAATATCATTAACAACATCCTTACTGGCATAAATTTCACCAGAACGGAAGAGAACAACAACACACTCCCCTTCCTAGATGTGGAAATCTAGGATTCCTTCGTTTTCCAGCCTCCTGATTTCAGCCTCTACTTTTGCCCATAAGGTAAATGGCATTGTGCAAATCTTGAAGAAACATGGAATTGCTTCCTGGTCAACATTTAAAGTGGCCATGCCTCTTTTGGTAGTCCCTAGACCTTCCTGAAAAACCTCTGGGTATTTAATTAGGACTTCACTCGGGTAGCCACTTTCTAATCAAAAAATGTTGAGTCAATGCAAGGGAATACTTCTCAACCTCATCAACTTCACCTCATCAAGCTTGGGCCCGAGCCTTTTACTTCAATCAGTGGAAAGTGAACCAGCTGCTTCTCATAACAGACTGGAACCAGAGTTGTATCGTTAATCTGTAAAGGTTTCAGTTCTCAGTCTCGCTCTGGTCTTGTGCAAGCGTAAGGGTGGAATCCAGAACGAGTTTGTAAAGGACTGGTTCAGCAATCACTGAAATGCCTGCGGCAGAATTGATCTCCATTAGAACCAGGTGACCAGTTAACCAGATGTTTATTTTGATTGGTTCTGATTTGGATGTTGCTGAACAATTTAACTGTTCCAAACCAGATGTAGGTGGATGTTCCAGAATGCGCACTCTCCTGGATACCGATGTGTGAGTTATCTTATTCAGTTCAGGTCTGGGAGGACTCCTTTGCTGTCTCGAGTCCACATACCAGCAGCAACTACAGTGACTTGCCAGTCGAGATCGTGAAGAAGATATTAACCGTTTGGTTGAGGCTTGGCTTTGTTTTGGGGTTTTACTGTGGGGTGATCGAGAGTCCCTCTGTTCAGATTATGTCCTCAGTGAGGCTGTGCAATCATCTTCACTTAAGCGGTGTTCCCCAAGCTCGGTCAGCCTGGCGAGAGTCTCCACTTCCATCGGAATACCCTACAACTCACATGCTGCACTTGCCACAGTTTTCAATGATAAAGCCAGCTGTAGTGCCTGTTTGAAGTCTGCCTGGGCTTCAGCTAGTAGGCTCAATGATTACATCATTAACCCGTTTACCAAACAGTCTCTCAGCATCTCGTTAAGGGTTAAATCAAAGTCACATGCCTCTGCCAGTCATCTTAACCTAGTCAAAAATCCTGATACGGATTCCCTTGTTTCTTCATTTGCCGAGTAAATTGATAGTGTCTCAGAATGAGTGGAGGCTCGGGGGTCATAATATTCCTTAACGAAATCCACCTACCTTCAAAAGGTTTTAGTATCAGGTGCCCCAGGAAAAGTCAAGCTCCTAATAACCAAAAAAGCTGTGGGTCCACAGGCTGTCAGGAGAATTACTTGTTGCTTTCCATCTGCCCCAATGTCATTTGCCCAGAAAAAATAATGCATTCTTTCAACAAACTGGGCTTAGTCTTTGACAGCAGGATCGAATGAGTCAAGTTTCCCAAATAATGGCATAATACCAGAAGTGCTTACCTCAATTTGAAGATGACTGTTACGAGTGAGTTTCTTCAGGAGTGTGCTTTTCTCTCATCGCCACTGAAATAACTCCACAGAGGCTGGTATCCCAACACCAACTCGGCCTCTATTTATACGTGGAGAGTCTGTGGTAATTCTGATCTCTTTTGTGAAAAAATAATTTCCTCTCTCTGCTTTCTTCACTCCCACCTCGCTCTGTACATAACATTGCAACATCCAGCATAGCAGAGGGTGAAGACAGCACAAGTTGTTGTTTCCCTCTCTTGCCATTCCTGATCTTCAGATTAGGCACTTGGCTATGATGTTGCCTCCTCAGTCACACAAACACAAAACCCTGGCAAAAAAGCTCTCATGGTCCCTAGATTTATTAGGGTCTTGCTATGTGTGGAAACTCAATTGTTTTACACCCATTTGCAGGGGTTTCTGATCACCTTGACCAAAGTTTTATGTCAGAAAAACGAATATTTTGGACCTGCTGTTCAAATATGTTTTGACATACCTCTGGAGCAGCTGGGACTTGAACCTCAAGCCCAGAGGGAGGGTCATGATCACGCTCCACAAAAGCCCCCTTGAGACAATGAAATGCTTGCAATTCCCATGCGCATGGACTCTCAGAAGATGGTGTTGGTTTTAACCATATGGAATCCTCGCCTTTTGGGTGAAAACTTTCCTGTTGGATGCTTTAACACAACTGTGTGAAATGAATGAGTGAATTAAATTTAGTGCAGGATGAAGACTTTCAATTCAGTTTTGAGTTTCTAACACAAGTTGAAGAATAAAGTTGACCACCAAGATGTAAGCTGGGCCAGAGTGACTGAGGAGTAAGTGACTGATAGGTCAGCGGTCAGTTAAAAGCATCCTCATGAGTACATCCTGCTTGTTTTGAACTTAATTCCTGCTGTCTCAGTGTTTGGTTCCTGCTTCTCTTCCAACTTTTCCTGTTGCTGATCAAGATTTACCTCATTTGCTTTTCCTGTGTCAACAGTCACAATGTAGTCACAAGCTCTGACCGGCTGTCTGTGTGGAGTTTGCACATTCTCCCTGTGTAATGCTAAATTGTCCATAGTGTTCAGTGCTGTGTGGGTTCGATGGGTTAACCATGGGAAATGCAGGGTTACAGGGATAAGCTGGAGGGGTGGGTGTGGGTGGGATGCTCTTCAGAGGGTCATGTGGAGTTGATGGGCCAAATGACCTGCCTACACTCTGTCGGGATTCCATGAGTCTATGATCCTATATATATTAGATAATTCTCTGGAGTCAGTTTCTAAAATCTCAGTTTTGCAGCCAATTCAACAAAAGAAAACTTGCACGTGCAAACTGACCACAGACAACACTTAATTCTGAAAATCAAGACAATATTGCCAAAGCTTTTTTGGTTGCACTCATCAGCACAGCTGCAAGAATACCAAACTTCGACAATTTATAATAACAATTTGTACTGCATAAGAAAAGGTTTTCTTTGAACTATTTGAACAGCCACTATGCACTAGCAATACAAGTGATAGTCTCCATGTACAAGATGGTGCAGTCAAGATAAAGGGATGTTATTCCAGTCTTACAAATGAGAATGAAGAGGTATGAATTTCTGTGCTGGTGCAATGCTGAATGCATAGGTCTTCTGACTTAATATCTCATTGTGGATTGTATAAATCCACACTTTCGGTCTGTTTGTAGCAGGTAGCATACTGACCAGACCAACCAGACGCCACTTACAAAACTTATAACAACTCATTAGATGTGACTGCACGGTTGGACAGTACTTGCTGAACAATCCCAAATGTGCTAAGGATTTCACTAATAATTAATTTAAGATTTCTAGTCATTGTGACTCACTGACACTTGTTTGAAGTTACATATGTATATAGGTAGGACCCTGTTCTCAGAAGCACATCAGCAACAATTCCCTGGTACATTCTCTATAGAAATATCTTAGCTTATCTACCAATCAGCACACTTTTCTCATAGAGCGTAAATTGTTGCTCAGTTTGAAATTTGATACTCTTGTATCTGTCCTGATGAGTGTAAGGCAGAAAGTTTTAATGGACTTTCTGGTTTTGCAGCAATATTTCACTTTGGTTCAGAGGGTAATGCATTCTTGTTTAATATAAGATGAGGTGTTAAACAAATGCATGCCTACACCCTCGGATGGACGTAAAAGCTCATCCTCAAAAATAACGCATATAATTTTCCCAATGTCTCAGAGTAATCCAAAACTGACCATCCATCTCATTGTTGTATGTGGAAAATTGTGAGCATGTTGTCAGCAACATTTCCTATTTTGCAGCATTGACTGAATTTCCTGAGAGGTAACAATGTTCTGAGGCTGTGAATGATACTATAGAAATTAAGAGATTTATTTTGTAAATATACTTCATTGTACAGACTCAGAATCTCCCTGTCTGTTATTTACTGAGCAATGCTGACAAAAGCCAAAAGTATTTTCCAATCGATGCTTCCGTTTTGGACATACAGTCACTGTCACCATGTTACAACTACGTTCATTTATGTGGCATAGAGTCGTAGAGATGTACAGCGTGGAAGCAGACCCTTCGGTCCAACCCACCCATGCTGATCAGATATCCCAACCCAATCTAGTCCCATCTGCCAGCACCCGGCCCATATCCCTCCAAACCCTTCCTATTCATATACCCATCCAAATGCCTCTTAAATGTTGAAATTGTACCAGCCTCCACCACTTCCTCTGTCAGCTCATTCCATACACGTACTACACTCTGCGTGAAAAGGTTGCTCCTTAGGTCTCTTTTATATCTTTCCCCTCTTACCCTAAACCTATGCCCTCTAGTTCTGGACTCCCCCACCCCAGGGAAAAGACTTTGTCTATTTATCCTATCCATGGCCCTCATAATTTTGTAAACCTCTATAAGGTCACCCCTCAGCCTCTGATGCTCCAGGGAAAATAGTCCCAGCCTGTTCAGCCTCTCCCTGTAGCTCAGATCCTCCAACCCTGGCAACATCCTTGTAAATCTTTTCTGAACCCTTTCAAGTTTCACACACCTTTCCGATAGGAAGGAGACCAGAATTGCATGCAATATTCCAACAGTGGCCTAACCCATGTCCTGTACAGCCACAACATGACCTACCAACTCCTGTACTCAATACTCTGACCAATAAAGGAAAGCATACCAAACGACTTTTTCACTATCCTATCTACCTGCAACTCCACTTTCAAGGAGCTATGAACCTGCACTCCAAGGTCTCTTTGTTCAGCAACACTCCCTAGGACCTTACCATTAAGTGTATATGTCCTACTAAGATTTGCTTTCCCAAAATGCAGCACCTCGCATTTATCTGAATTAAACTCATCTGCCACTTCTCAGCCCATTGGCCCATCTGGTCCAGATCCTGTTGTAATCTGAGGTAACCCTCTTCGCTGTCCACTACACCTCCAATTTTGGGGACATCTGCAAAATTACTAACTGTACCTCTTATGCTCGCATCTAAATAATTTATATAAATGACAAAAAAGTAGAGGACCCATCACCAATCCTTGTGGCACTCCACTGGTCACAGGCCTCCAGTTTGAAAAACAACCCTCCACCACCACCCTCTGTCTTCTACCTTTGAGCCAGTTCTGTATCCAAATGGCTAGTTCTCACTGTATTCCGTGAGATCTAACCTTGCTAATCAGTCTCCCATGGGGAACCTTGTCGAACGCTTTACTGAAGTCCATATAGATCACATCTACTGCTCTGCCCTCATCAATCCTCTTTGTTACTTCTTCAAAAAACTCAATCAAGTTTGTGAGACATGATTTCCCACGCACAAAGCCATGTTGACTATCCCTAATCAGTCCTTGCCTTTCCAAATACATGTACATCCTGTCCCTCAGGATTCCCTCCAACAACTTGCCCACCACCGACATCAGGCTCACTGGTCTATTGTTCCATTTGCTGAAGTAATTCAAACCAAGGATGCATTAGGGGCAGATCAAAGCTGTGCAAAAGCTCTAGCTGGTAGGATAGATGAAAATAGGATTTTAAAGACAATGGTAAAGAAAGAGAAGAGATTTAGGGAGGGAATTCCAGAGCTTGAAGGCACAGCCATGAACGGTGATGATGTGCAACAGGCCAGAATTGGAAGAATGCAGAGATTTTGGAGAATTATGGGACTTGAGGTGGTCATAGAGAACACAGTGAAGCCACAGAGAGATTTGAAAATAAGATGAGAATCTTAAAATTAAGATTTGAAACGCAGACAGTGAACGAGAAGGATGATGATTGAATGTTGAATGGAACGTCACTGACCCTTTCTTATAATACCACACCACTGTTTCTGAACCAGCACACACAGTTTTTTTTAATCATTCCCGAGATGAAGGCATCACTGGCTAGGCCAGCATTTATTGCCCATCCCTAACTGCCCAGAGGGCAGGTATGAGTCAACTACATTGCTGTGGGTCTGAAGTCCAGACCAGTTAAGGATAGCAGTTTCCTTCCCTAAGGTGAAGCAGATGGGTTTGTCCCAACAATGGACAATGGATTATGATTATCAAATTCCAGATTTTTGAAAATAAATTGAATTCAAATTTTACCATCTGTGTGGCTGGGTTTGAACCCAGATATGTTACCTGGGTGTCTGGATTAATAGTTAAGTGATAATACCACTAGGCCATCTTGCCAAACAAATTTGATTGTAAAATTGTACAGAAAGTTTTAGGAAGTTTTCTGACATTGAGATCCAGGGTAACTTGTCAAGATGGATCCAAAGGCGAAAGTGAGGACTGCAGATGCTGGAAATCAGTCGAGATTGGAGTGGTGCTGGAAAAGCACAGCAGGTCAGGCAGCATTGGAAGAGCAGGAAGATCATCAGGCAGGAGCACTTCATCAGGAATGAGGCTGAGAGCCTCAGGGGTGGAGAGATAAATGGGAGGGGGTGGGGCTGAGGAGCAGGTAGCTAGGAGGACAGTAGGTGGACGGAATTGGGGATAAAGGTGATAGGTCAGAGAGGAGGGTGGAGTGGATAGGTGGGAAGGAAGATTGACAGGTGGGACAGGTCATGAGGACGGTGCTGAGCTAGAAGGTTGAAACTAGGGTAAGGTGGGGGGAGGGGAAATGAGGAAACTAGTGAAGTCCGTATTGATGTCCTGGAGTTGAAGTGTGCCGAGGCGGAAGATGAGGCGTTCTTCGAGTCTGTTTCAGGACATGGTTGAAGAGCTTCAGGGCAGAGGAGATGACCTGGGGTTGCAGTGAGAGAGAGAGAGAGACTCACTGAGATTCTTGTGGAGAGAGGAGGAGAACTTCTTCAAGGGAGGCATCCTTGCAAGAGGATTCGCAGTAAGGTCGAAATCAACTAGGTGAAAGTGAGATCAGAGTCAAGGTTAGAGTGGTGCTGGAAAAGCACAGCAGGTCAGGCAGCATGCGAGGAGCAGGAAAATTGACGTTTTGGCAGGAGCCCTTCATCAGGAATGAGGCTGGAAGCCTCGGGGTTGGAGAGATAAATAGGAGGAGGGTGGAGCTGGGGAGAAGGTAGTTGAGAGTGCAATAGGTAGATGGAAGGATCTAAAGTTGGCTTAGTGACCAGAGACAGAAGGTGGTATTAGAAGGCTGTTTGTGTGACTGGAGCCCAGTGCGCAGTACAGGATCCCTACATGTTTGTGATAGACAGTGTAGAGGAGGATGTGCAGGGGGTTTATTGAGTTGGTTTGTGGATGATATGCAAATTAGCTGAGTCGTTAATAGAAGGTCTTAGATTACAGGAAGATACAGATGGGTTGGGTTGGTGAGCAGATCAGAGGCAGATGAAAAGTGTGAGAGGATTCATTTGGCAGAAGTAAGAAGGCAAGGGAGTATTCACTGAATGGCAGGACACTAGAAAGCTGAGAGAGGAACACAGGGATCTTGGGCTGATTGTCTACTGATTCCTGAAGGTGGCAGATGAATACTTGAAATGTCATAAAGGCTCAAGGCTATGAGCTAAGTGCTGGAAAGTGGGATTGGAACACTTAGAGAACGTAAAATCTGCTAAGAATGTGAATTCCATTGGTCCTTTCAACAATGTAGTCAATATATAGAATATATGTGGGTTTCCATGCATGTGTGAAGACAGATACATGCACCTACACACACGTACAGCAACACAGAGATTTACATGTACTGACAGATTCAGGTACAGGATTCTGGATTAGTGGTGCTGGAAGAGCGCAGCTGTTCAGGCAGCATCCAAATAGCTTCGAAATCGACGTTTCGGGCAAAAGCCCTTCATCAGGAATAAAGGCAGTGAGCCTGAAGCGTGGAGAGATAAGCTAGAGGAGGGTGGGGGTGGGGAGAAAGCAGCATAGAGTACAATGGGTGAGTGGGGGAGGGGATGAAGGTGATAAGTCAAGGAGGAGAGGGTGGAGTGGATAGGTGGAAAAGAAGATAGGCAGGTAGGACAAGTCCGGGCAAGTCAAGGGGACAGTTACTGAGCTGGAAGTTTAGAACTAGGGTGAGGTGGGGGAAGGGGAAATGAGGAAACTGTTGAAGTCCACATTGATGCCCTGGGGTTGAAGTGTTCCGAGGCGGAAGATGAGGCGTTCTTCCTCCAGGCGTCTGGTGGTGAGGGAGCGGCGGTGAAGGAGGCCCACGACCTCCATGTCCTCGGCAGAGTGGGACTTGCACACACATGGACATATAGACAGAAACACAGACTTACACATGTATGGACACATATACACAAACATAGACTTGCACACACATACACAGACATAGATTTACACACACATAAACAACCACAGACTTACACACACTTGCAAATACACAAACATGCAGACTGAAGAAGTATTAAGGAGAGTAGATCTTCACTAATCCCCAAGCCAAAGTTCTGCGAACAAAAGTTCAAATCCCACCATGGTAGATGTTGAAATTTGAATTTATGAAATTTGAATTTGAATGTATGAAAATCTGGAATTAAATGCTAATGGTGACCATGTAACTTTTCTCAAATATCATAAAAATAACATCTTGTTGACTGATGTTCTTTAGGGAAAGAAATCTGCCATCCTTACCTGGTCTGACCTGTATGTGACTCCAGACCGACAGCAGTATTCTGGGCTGCCCTCTGGGCAATTAGGGGTGAGTAGTAAATGCTCTCCTAGCCAGAGATGCCCTCATCCCTTGAGTGAATCTTTATAAAGTGAAATGCTCATTCAGAGAGGCGGAGGTCACTAACCTCCGTCTGCACTGGAACAGTACTGTGATTCGGCGATGTGTAATCCTACTGTTATCCAGTAACCAGGGAAATAAAGCAGCCACATTGATAAAAAAAAATTGCATTCTCTGCCTTCATCTATTACCAAACAAATATTGACAAAGGTTAAAATTCACAAACACATATCTTGGCAATCTGAGTATTGTGATCAAATGATCAATGAAAGAGTTTCTACAAAAACAATACAAATCAGGAATACAATAATTAGATTCCCTACAGTGCGGAAACAGGCCCTTCAGCCCAACAAGTCCACACTGACCCTCCAAAGAGCAACCCACCCAGACCCATTTCCCCCTGACTAATCCACCTAACACTGCAGGCAATTTAGCGTGGCCAATTCACCTAACCTGCACATCTTTGGACAGTGGGAGGAAACCACAGCACCCGGAGGAAACCCACGCAGACACAGGGAAAACATGCAAACTCCACACAGACAGTTACCCGAGGCAGGACTTGAACTTGGGTCCCTGGTGCAGTGAGGCAACAGTGCTAACCACTAAACCACCGTGCCACCCCCATCTCACATCTGGATTCCCAATTAGCCACACGTGGCTAACATCTTGGACACTGCTGTTTTAAAAGGCTGTGTTCATTGCGTGCACTGTAAATATCCAAACATTGGCCATCAATTCAGTGTGACAACGCCGCTAGGTGGTTAAAGCAGAAACAGTGGAGGGTCTTGGAAGCACAGCAGCTTGTTTAACGATTAAGAGTGTGTTTATCGACAAAAGAGTTGTTCCACATTTTTTTCAGACTGATTTCTTTTGATCTGTGGAAGGCACTGTTTCGTCAGTGTTAAAGAGTTGAGACTCTGGTGCTGGAAAACATGAGAATGTATCACATGAACTCTGCACATGAAACTAATAAGATTGAAAGTAACAACATATGAGTCACTGGGATCTGATCATGGGATTTTGATGGTTTATACATAAGGTAATAACAAGAGAACACTCAAAGAATACACAGCTTAATATGTTTCATCAATAAAAACATGGAAAGGTGTAAATTCACATACCGTACTAATACGAGATTTCAGATCACATCTTCATAAATGCAGTAATATATACCTCGAATTACATGTGACTAATATATCAAACAAAGCTGGTCTATTCACTGGAACAGGAGTAGGCCCATCAGCCCTTCGAGCCTGTTCCACCATTCAGAGAGATTGTGGCTGATCTGTGCCTAACTCCATATATCTGCCTTTGGCCCATACTCTATGATTACTTTTGTTTAACAAAAATGAGATGTGTTGTTGGAACCTCTGAATTGGCAACATTGTGGTGAAATTCTTTGTTCATACAGTCACAAATTTGTTATTTCAAAATATTTTGCTTAAAAATTAGAAGCATTCATGCCAAACCCCGCCCCCCCCCACAGCATTTCCCTCTGACATTCTCAGAACATACTCAGAAATTTCAATCTGTAAGCAATTTATAGTGCACTCTTAATTAACCTTTAACATAATGATTTCTATAAACCCCTAACAGTAAGCTGAGAATAAATCAGGAGATAATGAGAGCATGTGAAATAGCACAACATTAATCATGGGTGATTTTATCTTCAGTTAGATTGAGATAGTCAGATTAGCACTTAGCCCTGAGGAGGAATTCATAGAATGCATTGAAGACAGTTTCCAAGAATAATATGTTCAAGGATTTTTATTTTTATTATTCATTCACCTGATGTGGACATGACTGGCTAGGCCAGCATTTATTATTCATCCCTAATTGCCCAGAGGGTAGTTATAAGATCCACCACATTGTTGTGGGTCTGAATTCACGTGCATGCCAGACCATATAAGGATGGCTGAATTCCTTTCTTAAAGCACATTAGTGACTCAGATGGATTTCTGCCCCCCCCACCTCCCCCCAAATATCAGCGATGGTCTTCATTAGACTTTTCATTTCATTGCATTGAATTCATACTTCACCAATCGCCATGGCAGGATTTGAATGCAGGTCCCCCAGATATTACCTATGTCTCTGCATTAATAGGTCCAGTGTTAATACGATCACCTTCCCATTGCACTCTCAACTTCATTTTCCTGCCCTTCCTGAGATCCTCAGACTGCCTTATTTATGAAAACTGCTGTTGCTTTTGTGGCAGTATGCCTCAGAGGTGGGTGTGAAGTGTTGGAAGGATCTGCCTGGTGATTAACAAGTCAAGTCATACGATCACTGTTTTAATGACCATATCATTCACCCCGCAGTCAGACCTAATATTTGCTCCCCTCCTTATCGACCACAAAATGTGTTCCTTGTTGGGATCCAAGCTGAATAAATCAAATCCTAGAATGAAAGGTCTTATTTTAGATAACATGGTAGTCATTCAATAAAACATAGTTATGCTACACTGCAGTTTTTTTAATTAACAATGGAATAGAAAGTTATTACACAAAAGTCAAGTAAAAAGATTTTCTAATTCTGGAACACAGTTTGAACGGTTTTGATACACACTGCAAAACAAAGTCTCAAGCTGTTTTCTGAAGCTATCCATTACAGAGACTCAAATCCAGTGAAATTACCCCTCCATATAAAATCTTTTAAATTTTGTCTCACTGATTCTCTCCAGTTCTGTTTCTGTGAACTATCAATTGTGAGTTTAAACTTTCTCAGCTCTTAATAACCTGCAGATTTCTAACCAAATACTTTTGGTTTGGATGTTTCACAAACTAAACTTTTAGACTAAAATAACCATGTTTTCCCTGAACTGTCATATACTGTACTTGTTTCTCAGAGAGAAATTATATTTGCTTAGTTAACTATATTTATCTGAACCTTCTCAGGTCTATTCTGAACTGCCTGAAAAACTTTAAGTTGCAACAACAATCCTTGTCCTTAATCAAAAATAAGCAAATAGCTTTAATGTTTACTCAAACTGTCATAAAAGAAGCAGTAAAAACAATCTTTTATTAACACTCCAAGGGTTCTCTGTTGTCTAACTTATACTGAATTAGATCACTATTTCAGAAGGATTATCTGACCTAGTTATTTCTAAAAAATTCTTCAGAAAAGCAATCCCAAATGCTACTGTTTGAAAATCCATTCTCTCAAATGATCTTTATATATCATATGGATGTGCCTCACTGAGCAAGACAGATCCATACCCAGCCCTCAATCTAGACAGATCTACCCTTTCAGCAGACAATGATTCATGCCTCTCCCTTGAGATCTGTGCCCCGATCAGGATAGTGTGCAATGATGCAGTTCTAGCACAGGAATGGGTCCAGTGTGATGTTGTGGAATGGAGCAAGATACTGAGCTAAAGAAATGGAGTGTGAGAAGAGGCCATTTGACCAACTGACCCAATAAGGAGCCATGTACTGATGAGGGACAGGAAAATGGAATAGTTGTGATGAAACCTCCAAGAATGCACCTGACTGGATGGGTAATCTAACAGACACACCTTTCCTCTCATGGGTAAAACTCCTCTCTTGAGAAAACCAGATGAGTACATGAGAGAAATGGGGATAAAAAGATACCGTGGAAGGCTGAGATAAGGTGAATGGACTGGGAGTAGGCTTTTGAAGAGTATAAATACCAGCAGAGATTAGTTGAGCTGAACAGTTTGTTTCAATGCAATAGGTTCCAATTTCTGGGATTGAAATTCCCCATTTATTTCCCTCCACTGCTTGTTGGTGAGATTGTTACCTTGTGGTCTCTCACTGAAGTGTGTGTGTGTGGGGGGGGTGGCGGGGTGAAGCAAAAAGAGCAAGTGTTTTTTATTCATTCATGGGACATTGGAGTCACTGGCTGGGTCCAGCATTTATTGCCCGTCGCTAGTTGCCCCTTGAGAAGATGGTGGTGAGCTGCCTTCTTGAACTGCTGCAGTCCGTTGTGGGTTGACCCATGATCCAAATTTGCTGAATTTCACTCAGATTTCACTCCCGATTCAGGCTCTGAAGGCTGTTTTATGGACTCGCTGAAGACTCCTCACCAGTGCTGACTGCAGCTTTCACTGGATGTCGACAGAAATAAATAGAAACAAATTATGATGCAGTCATTAAATTACTTTCAAGGTCTGTGCTAATAATCAGGTATACTCCACCATAATATCAGTTTTAAGAAAGCACTAGGTGTTAGAAGCTGGAATCAGCAGTGTCATAAAAATCTAATTTGATCACCTTTTAGGGCAGCGAACTGACTGTTCTGACCACTCTGCACTACAGGGGTGATTTCAATTCCAACCCAGAACTCAAGTTCTCTCCGAAATGGCCGCTCAGTTGTATCAAAGTATTTCTGCTGAATACATGAGAAGATTCAGCAATACCATCGTTGGGCCAGTGAGGAGAGGGATTCAAATGCTGGTGTTATCAATGGAGTCCATATCTTGTGCCTGAATGAAAGTAAACATCAAAGAAATGTAGTGTCGTTTGCAGGAATGTTGTAGTGGTGAGCATAGAATGTTACTGGCGAATCTGGGAGGGGATGATTGAGCAGCGAAGGGCATTGCTAGAATTTGATGCTTCAGCTTAAAACCCCCTGGAGAATGATCTAAACTCTTCCCAAGGGGTTGTGTGTTTGCCATTTACAGGGAAAGAGATTAAAGTTCCATGGAGATATCAATGCGGCTGTTTTTTTAAAAAAAAAATAGATTGCATTTAAATAGAGCCTTTCATGTCCTCAGAATCTGCTTTGGACACAATAGAGATTATGGTCTCTGGTATAACAGAAGAATCACAGGACACAGCAAGCTCCCACAGACAGCCAAGGCCCCAAGTGCCTTGCTAAACTTCTCAACCTCGCTTTCCTCCTCTTTAAAGCCTATCACATTTGACCAGCTTTTGGTCAATTAACGTCTGCCTATGTTGCTGTTCAACAGTGCACAATAATGCTGCAGTGATGTGCTTTGGAGCAGTTTAATTAAAGCAGTGTTTTAAGTGCAAGTGGTGGGTTGTTTGTTGTTGTTGCAGTGTCTCAATTATATGGCGCTTGGGAGATTTCTCTCGAGTCCGATTCTTTCCTTTAATTCATTGACTTCTGTATTCCAACCAAGGCAAGAGCTTTCAAAGAGATTGATGGAATCATGAAAGTAAATGGTGAGACAAGGAATCGTACTGGCAAAGTTATGGAAGGATTAAGGACTGTCGCTATGTGTTTTACTAAACAGTGTTTTCCTCAGCAGATATCCTCCTCGAACATGTCCTCCGACGAGCTCTGTAAGTTCACTCTTCTCTTTGTCTTAAATTATATTGGAAAGTTTGACTTGTGTTCACTTGTCGCTCATTGTTTTATTCAGAACTCCTCATTTAAAGTACTCACACACATCAGTCCCCAGTTGAATGAATGTTGGAAGATGATCAGAGTCAGGTCCTGATCCACTAGAGAAGAACGTGCTAGAATAGAGCCCGACAATTCCTAAGCCGTCATAAATATCTAACCAAAATAATTCATTCACCTGATTCACTGCTATTCAGGACAAAATCAATTCACACTGGCTTTCCTTATTAACAGGAAGAAAGCTACTTATTTAACAAATGAAACTCATTCAACAAATGGCAAACAAAACAGGATTAGTTTTTAATGAAGTTCAACCTAAACTATGACCTTAAAAACCCAAGCAGACAAGCATTCTTTCACAAATAGGACAGATAAAGTACAGATGATTTGACACAAATTATCCAGATGAAAAGATATAGACAGGGAGAAACAAATTCTGTCGCTCAAAGTCCAGACCAAAACATGGGGCAGGTAGTTTCTCACAATCTTTTTGAATTTTTTCTTAGTGATGGTGACGTGATGTTGGCTGCAAAGGGATGATTGATCATTCATTGCATAGTTCATTAGGTGGACCTCTAGATCTTTGCCTCTGTTAGAATTTTGTTTTTGTTTTGCTCTTTCGGTCACAGAGAGAGATGGTGAAAGATACTCCTTCTTCACATGTTTCTAGATAGTTCTGAGTACATAGCACCCACTGGCCTAACAAACTGCAGCCAGACCAATACAAAGGCTGTCATTAGGCAGATTTTCCTTCACTAAAAACTCCTAGTGTACCCATTCTCATAAAGTATTCATGTCACTGCTGTATAACGTGTGACACGGTGGCTCAGTGGTTAGCACTGCTGTATCACAGCACCAGGGACGTGGGTTCAATTCTAGCCTTGAATAACTGTCTGTGTGGAGTTTGCATATTCTCCCTATGGCTGTGTGGGTTTCCTCTGGTTACTCTGGTATCCTCCCACAGTCCAAAGATGTGCAGGTTAGGTGGATTGGCCATGGGAAGTTACAGGGTTAGGGTAGATCTGGGTGGGATGCTTTTCAGAGACTTGATGGGCTGAATGCCCTGCTTCCACACTGTAGGGATTCTATAAAATAGCATAATCATGTAGAATTGCAGGGTGCACCAGACAATCCTATTTGCTCTTAAATATTTTTCTGGTTGCCATAGCGATATATCAATGACCAACTTCCATCTTCCAGCTTGGAGTCCAAAAGCAAAAAGCAAGTATGTGGCCCCATACAGGAGTCAACCCACAGCTGGAGATCACTAATTTGCTATTTCGCGATACTGAACTTTAATTCTTTAATTTCTTGTCCCCCTGTACAAGATGGGTAGTAGGGATATCCCGGGTAACTACAGATCAGTTAGCCTGACGTCGGTGGTGGGGAAGTTGCTGGAGAGGGTACTGAGAGATAGGATCTATTTATATTTAGAAAAGAATGAGGTTATCAGTGATAGGCAACATGGTTTCGTGAGGGGGAGACCGTGCCTTACCAACTTGATAGAGTTCTTCGAGGAAATGACCAAGTTGATAGATGAAGGAAGGGCTGTTGATGTCATATACATGGACTTTAGTAAGGCATTTGAAAGGTTCCCTGTGGTCGACTAATGGAGAAAGTGTAGTTATATGGTATGCAGGGTGTTCTAGCTAGGTGGATAAAGAACTGGTTGAGCAACAGGAGACAGAGAGTAGTAGTTGAAGGGCATTTCTCGAAATGGAGAAAGGTGACCAGTGGTGTTCCACAGGGGTCAGTATTGGGGCCACTGTTGTTTGTAATATACATAAATGATCTGGAAGAGGGCACTGTTGGTATGATCAGCAAGTTTGCAAATGAAAAGAAGATTTGTGGAGTAGCAGAAAGCGTAAGGGACTGTCAGAGAATATAGGAGAATATAGATAGACTGGAGAGTTGGGTGAACAAGTGGCAGATGGCTTTCAATCCAGACAAATGTGAGGTGATGCATTTAGGCAAGTCTAATTCTAGAGCGAATTATACAATGAATGGAAGAGCCTTGGGAAAAATTGAGGGGCAGAGAGATCTGGGAGTGCAGGTCCATTGTACCCTGAAGGTGGCTGCACAGGTGGATAGAGTGGTCAAGAAGGCATATGGTATGCTTGCCTTCATTGGACGGGGTATTGAGTATAAGAGCTGGCAAGTCATGTTAAAATTGTACAAGACATTAGTTTGGCCGCATTTAGAATACTGTGTACGGTTCTGGTCGCCACATTACCAAAAGGATGTGGACGCTTTGGAGAGAGTGCAGAGAAGGTGTACGAGGACGTTGCCTGGTATGGAAGGTGCTAGCTATGAAGAGAGGTTGAGTCAGTTAGGTTTATTTTCAGGAGAAAAAAAGGAGATTGAGAGGGGACCTGATTGAGGCTTACAAAATCATGAAGGGTATAGACAGAGTGGACAGAGACAAGCTTTTTCCCAGGGTGAAGGATTCAATAACGAGAGGTCATGCTTTCAAGGTGTGAGAGGTTAAAAGTTTAAGGGGATACATGTGGCAAGTACTTCACACAGAGGATGGTGGGCGTTTGGAATGCATTGCCAGCAGAGGTGGTAGAGGCAGGCACGGTAGATTCATTTAAGATGTGTCTGGACAGATGCATGAGTAGGTGGGGAGCAGAGGGATACAGATGCTTAGGAATTGACTGATAGGTTTAGACAGCACATTTGAATCAGCTCAGGCTTGGAGGGCTGAAGGGCCTGTTCCTGGGCTGTAAATTTTCTTTGTTCTTTATTCTTTCATGGTTCAGTCTTTAGATCAGCTGCAATTAAAGCTGCTATATAAATGCAGGTTGTTGTTGTTGTCATAGGGTGCGTGGACTGTGGGAAGTGCCTGCCAGGAGAGTGTAGGATACATGGACCATTGATCAAGGTGAAGGACAGGAGCATTCCCAGCCGTGCCAGGCTGAGTCTTCCACATTACCTTGCCCTCCGAGTATTGGAGATGCCAGCTGTCAACAAACACAGTGAGTGCCCAGTACAGAGACTGTGCCAAATGTGCTTCGGGTTCTTAAAGTACCTCTTACAGGTTGAGGTGAATGGTTCGAAACCAGAGGAGAAGGGGACATGACAATGAATACATGGCAGAAGCAGTTGCAAAGTAAGGAATGGGACTAAGAGGCAACATCTTGGAGTTAACATCAACCTAAACTGAATTGGACTAGCCACATTGGTACACAGGCTAGTACACAGCGACATTAGTTCACAGACTGGTTCACAGAGATGGATCCAAAGTTGGCTTAGTGGCAGGTGACAGAGGGTGGTATTAGAAGCCTGTTTGTGTGATTGGAGCCCAGTGTGCAGTAGTA
This sequence comes from Chiloscyllium punctatum, assembly GCF_047496795.1. NCBI lineage: Eukaryota > Metazoa > Chordata > Chondrichthyes > Orectolobiformes > Hemiscylliidae > Chiloscyllium > Chiloscyllium punctatum. The sequence continues at coordinate 9,723,300 of NC_092749.1, read as the reverse complement.
TACCACAGAGATCAGTGTTAGATCCCTTCTTTTTTGTGATGGACAGGGAGGGGTTTGTACATTCTCCCTGTATCTGTGTGGGTTTCCTCCAGGTGCTCTGGTTTCCTCCCACAGTCCAAAGATATGCAGGTTAGGGAATTTGGCAACACTAAATTGTTCATAATGTACACGGGCTTTTGCATGGTTACATCATTTATCTCACTTACCAGTCTTTCAGCATCTCATTACGGGCTAAATCAAAGTCACTTCCCTCTGCCAGTGATCTTAACCTAGTCAAAATCCCGATATGGATTCCTTTGTTTCTCGATTTGCCGAGTAAATCGATAGTGTCTCAGAATTAGAGAAGGCTTGGAGTCATAATAGTCCTTAACTGAATCTGTGAACTCTTGAAAGATTTTAATTCCTGGTGCCCCAGGGAAGGTTAGGCTCCTAATAGCCAATAAAGCTGCGGGTACACAGACGTGTTCATGGAGTTATTGGTATGCAGGCTAGTTCATAGTGACTTCCGGTCTATCAAGGCCAATGTACCAACCAACAGCAGAACAAGTGTATAATGTTTCCATTTTGACTATTGTTCAGAGATGCCTCTTGCAGCGTGCATGGCTTCACATTCCTGAGCTACGCCCATGCATTTGCTATTACTTTGTGATTGACCCACCATCTGTACTTTAAACTCCTACCGGAGCTTGGTTGGACCACAATGTGCACCCATCCACTGGGGGAGGTTCAACAGGATAGGCCTCCTAACCTGATAGAAAGAGATCTATAAATTTCAAAAAGGGTTGACGTTGAGAAGCAGTTTTCCCTTGTGGGTTTGGGATAGGGTTGGGAGGAAGAGCTATTGATGGACAGAGCAATAGAGGTGATGCTGACAGGGAGACATGCGATTTGAATGGAGCAGAAGCACTGGTGGGGACCAGCTGGGTCTGTGATGTGATTCTGATGTAATTTTGTGTCATTTGTCTCCTCCTCACAGTCCTCGGTGTATTTGCCAAGAAGGTGATCCAAAAGAGGACACAGTTTGGACCCTACGTAGGCCAGCTCTCAACCAGTCTCACTAACAATGACGACAACAGGCTTGTGTTACAGGTAGCGATTGAGAAAGACAATTCCTGACTTAATTCCTGTGCAGGCTGGATTGTCTTATGTGAAGGGTACATAGGGATTAGCCTTGGATTCTCTCAAGTTTCAAAAAAATGTGCAGTACACTCATTGAGACTTACAAAATCCTTACAGGGCTTCATTGGGTAAATTTAGATGGGCTGAAGGGCCTAGAACCAGGGGAACAGTCTCAGAATAAGGGACAAACCATTTACAAGTGAGATGAAGAGGAATTCTTCCTCCTAGGGGGTCGTGAATCTTTAGAATTCTCTACCGCAGAGGGCTGAAGATGTTCCTTCATTGACCAAGTTCAAGGCAGAAATTTATAGATTTCTAGTTCCTCATGACGCAGAGGGTTATGAGGACAGTGCAGGAATATGGCCTTCAGCAATGATCTAGAATGGCAAAGCTGGCTCAATGGGCTGAGTGGCCTCCTTCTCCACCTCTATGACAATTTTTCTGCCTTCCCTTGCAATGGGTTTGGAGTTACATGAGGAATGTCCAAGGTGCCTTAAAGATGCCACACCAATGAGGAAGATTATGGCTAATCTTCTACACTAACTCCACTTTCAGAAATTAACCCTGCATTTCCTTAGCACCTAAAGATCTAGCGATCTCAGTTGTGAGTATATTCAGCATCAAGGACTCACGGAAGTTTCCTCTGGATGTTCCGGTTTCCTCCCACAGTCCAAAGATGTTCAGGTTAGAAGGATTGGCCATGGGAACTGTAGGACTGCAGGGATGGTGTGGATTTGTTTGGAATGCTCTTTAGAGGGGTGGTGTGGACTCAATGGGCTGAATGGACTGCTTCCAGACTGTATGGAGTCTATGATTCTATGAAGAATTGCAAAGACTTGTCATCGTCTGACTGAAAATATCTACCTCATCTCAGAACAACGTGATATTATGACCTCCTAGTTTGTTACTTTCTAGCCAATAGAAACACTCTCTCAGCATCTGCCATTTTAAGCCCTTGAATTTTCCAAGCTTGCCATAGGGGTACCACCTACTGAACATCCCTGACTTTTTCACCTGAGATTGAAATATATATAGGAGAAAGTGGGGGCTGCAGATGCTGGAGATCAGAGTCGAGAGTGTGGTGCTGGAAAAGCACAGCAGATCAGGCAGCATCCGAGGAGCAGGAGAATCGACATTTCGGGCATAAGCTCTTCATCAGGAATGAGGCTTGTGGGCCTGGGGGCTGAGAGATAAATGGGAGGGGGTGGGTTTGGGGGGAAGGTAGCTTACTGTCTCCCTTGAGTTAAGCTTGAGTTTGAGAGAGACCTTGTTGTACCTTGTTCTATATATGCACTCTTGACTCCCTCAGGTATTAAAGGACGGTGTGAAATATTTCCTGAACACGCCAGATGAAGAGACTGGTAACTGGATGATGTTTGTCCGTCCTGCGAGGAATCTGGAGGAGCAAACACTCGTAGCGTATCAGCACCAGGGAGAAGTGTACTTCACCACTGTAAAGGTAGGGGCTGGAGATCCATTGGAGGGGAACGGGTATGTACACACACATGAATAAAGCTCAAGGTAAAGTCACCATTGTCTTACCGGATCATAGGACTGCTCTCTCATGAGAGAGAGAGACTGGTGGTGGGTTAACCTGAGGGTCGCCACACCTCACTGAGGGGAGAGAGTGAGAAGGAGAGTCCTTCTTCATGTTAACTCAGCTGGTGCAGGAATTTTTCTGACGCTGTTGGCATCATAGACAAGCTGTCCAGCCAACTGAGCTAACTAACACCAATTAGGAGCAGGAGTAGGCCACTCTGCCACTCAAGACTGTGCTGCCATTCAGTCAGACCATAGCTGTGCTGTTTATTTTGCATTTCCCTACCCTCTGATGACCTTCCACCTTCTTACCCACCATGAGTCGATCCTGACTGATTGGGAGAAAGGCAGCGTTGACTGACCCCTACAACAGCGGGCATCTAGGCATCTGCGATTCCAGAGCCAAGACTCGATCGTGTGGAATTTGCAAAAGTGATGGGAGTTAGGACGTGGGATGGGGGCTATGTGGGGACACAGGATGGAGGGGGAGATGTGTAATGGGAGTGCGATCACAGGTGTGGGAGGATAGGACGGGGTGGGGGTCGGGTGAGGTGGGGTAAAGGATGTGGGACCCTAGAAGCCTCCACCAGCCCCTTTCCTTGCCCCTCCCACCCCTTTGCTTACCCCCCCGGGTATTGGGCCACAACCCCCAAAACCAATCATTCACATCTTTGTGAATTTAAGAGGGACATAGAACACACAGACTGCTGTCAGCAAATGTAGCCCTTTACATCTTGCTAGAAACTCAATCTGATTTTATATTTCTAGCTAGCTTTCTCTTGCAATCCACTTTTTCCCTTCCTTATTAACCATAGCTGTATCTGCAGACCTTTGTGTAATTATATGCTTTAATGTTAAATTTGATACCATCTTTAACATTTTTATTTGCTTTGGAACTCTTGTTTCTTGCTGGAATGTTTTTATTCTGTGCTTCCTGTAGATGTCACTGTTTAGACCAGTCTCCCACCCAGAATGGAGCTCTGCTACAGCAGATAGATACATACAGAGCAGTGCGATGTGCATCAGGGTTAAGTTTTAACAATGTCCATGGTAATAGAATGGTTTCTTCTACAGAATATCCAACCCCAGATGGAGCTGAAAGTCTGGTATGCGGCAGATTACGCCAAATTCATGGAAGCTCCTTTAGTGGTAATCAAACAGGAGCCTGGGCTCTCCACATTTCCAGCTGCAGTAAGTCTCAGTTTGTCACTGAGGGATTGGCTCGGTTGGGTTAATTCACATCGCCAGAGGTTAAACCAGTCGAGTCTTACCGATACCGTAAAGCTAGAGAACCAGTCTCTTTGTCAAACAGACTTGAAAGATCTCAGGTTCTGTTTTCTGCCCATGGGAACTCATTCTACTGCCTGAGGTGAGCAATAACAGTCACGGGTGATGCACCCAGTGACCTGTTCAACATTTCTCCCTTGGTCGATGATACCTCTTTCATCTCCTTGTTCTCTGAGCGGAGAAAATGGGCAAGTTTGATTATCTGTAAATGAACAGTTACTGCATTTCTAAACTAACTGATTAGATATGAAGAGTTTGGATACTTCCCTGTGTGTCAAGTTATGGACAAGTCTCAACAGAAATGGAAGACTATATTTCTATGTATAGGGGTGGCATGGTGGCTCAATGGTTAGCACTGCTGCCTCACAGCACCAGGGTCCCAGGTTCAATTTTAGCCTCAGGTGACTATCTGTGTGGAGTTTGCACATTCTCCCCGTGTCTGCATAGGTTTCCTCCCACAATCAAAAGATGTGCAGGTTAGCTGAATTGGCCATGCTAAATTACCCATGGTGCTAGATGCATTAGTCAGAGGGAAATAGGTCTGGGTGGGTTACCCTTTGGAGGGTCGGTGTGGACTGGTTGGGCTGAAGGGCCTTTTCCACACTGTAGGGAATCTAATCTAATCGAAATAGTTGACTGCAGCCATTTATTTTTGGGATGTGAAGGGAGGACTGACCCAGCTCTAGAAGACAGAGCAGATAGTTTTCCCAAGGCCTCTCTACCAATTTCTTATTTGGCTTTTCCTCATCTCTGGAAGGATCAGAGGTCCATCAGGTGATATCAGGGAAGTGAAGTGCACAGATGGAGCGACTTTCTTTCCCCCACGGGCTGTAATCAAAAGGAACAGAGGTATAATTGGGAAAAGAACCAGAGGATTCTTGGAGAAGGATGGTTTATTTCTATTCAGTGAGTTCTTGTGATCTTGAACATGCAGCCTGAAAGGGCGATGGAAGCAAATTCACTGGAAACTTTCAAAAGGGAATTGAAGAAATACCTGATGGAGAGAAATACCTGATGGAAAGGCCAGAGGATGCTTTCCTTTCTAGCTGAGGCACAGAGCATACGATGCTGGAACTATTAAAACGTGGGCTCATTCACAGCTATAATATTGGGTGCAGTTCTGGAATCCATATTATGGGAGGGGGTGGGATATGACTGAAGAGGGTGCAAGAGAGATTTACCAGGATATTACCCAGAGTGGCGAGGTTCAGTTAGGAAGAGAGATTGGACATTTTGGTATTGCTTTCTTTGGAGCAGAGGAAACTGAGGGGTGGGGACATGATGAAGATGTATAAAATTACGAGGGGCATAGATAGGGTAGACAGAAAGAAACTTTTCCCCTTGTCAGAGAGATTAATGATCAGAGAGTAAGGGGCTGGTGATTTGGAGAGGATGGGAGAAATTGCATTTTCACCCAGAGGGTGGTGGGAATCTGGAACTCGCTGCCTGTAAGGGTGGGAGAGACAGAAACCCTCATCACATTTCAGAAATATTTGGATGTGCACCGATGATGCCAAAGCTGAGAAGGCTTTGAGCCCAAGTGTCGGGGAATGGGGTGAGAATAGTAAAGTGGATATTTTTTGACTGTCAACAATAAGCCACACATAATGGGCCAAAGGGTGGCTCAGTGTTAGCACTGCTGCCTCATAGCGCTAGGGACCTGGGTTCGATTCCAGCCTCAGCTGACTGTCTGTGTGGAGTTTATACGTTCTCCCTGTGTCTGCGTGGGTTTCCTTCAGGTGCTCTGGTTTCCTCCCACAATCCAAAGATGTGCAGGTCAGGTGGATTGTTTCCAGGTGAGGTGGATTAGCCATGGGAAACGTTGGATTATGTGGATAAGGTTGCTCCACGTTGGGGTGTTCTTTGGAAGGTCGCTGGGTCAAATGCCCTGCTTGCACAGTGTAGGGATTCCATTGTACGATTCTAACAGCCTTTTCCTGTGCTTTCCAAAGAGTAGGACTATTTGACTAGCTCTTTCACAGAGCTGGCTGAGACGGGCACAATCCTATTCTTGATGGGTGCATATCTGTAATTCTAACCTCAAATGCCTGTTCTTTCTCCTGCAGACGGAGACTGCCAGCCGGTGGAAATGCTCCAGCTGCTGCCATGTGTTCAGCACCTTCAGTTTGCTGGAGTCTCATCCCTGCAGTGATTCCGGCCAAGGGAGCGTACGGGGACTGGCTGTCACCGGGTGCTTGGGGTCAGATCATATGCCCATTTGCTGGAAGGCAGACAGTCCTGCTCTTGACGGTCAGGCCAAGTGGCCACCAGGTCTGAATGTGCTGCCGCGAGACGGACAGATGGACACAGGCAAGGAGGGACAAGTGATGAAAGTGCAGAGGAGCCTCCCGTGCCCACTGTGTAAGAAGGTCTTCCTCAGTGCTGACAAGCTGACCACTCACTCCTGTACACACAGCGGAGAACGGCCACATGTCTGCTCACACCATGACTGCGCCAAAGCTTTCATCTCCAAATACAAACTGATCAGGTAAAGGCTGCAGCTTTGGGAATTCCCTTTCTACTCCCCTCCCCCTCTTCACTCATCCCTTGACCGAGTGTTTTGGTCAGAGTCAAGAGTGTGGTGCAGGTCAGGCAGCATCTGAGGAGCAGGAAAATCAGATGTTTCAGGCAAAAGCCCTCCGCCTCCACCGCGTCTGTCTCCCAGGAGGACCAGTTCTACCACAGAACACACCAAATGGCCTCCTTCTTTAAAGACCGCAAATTGCCCTCCCACGTAGTTGATGATGCCCTCCAACGCATCTGATCCATGTCCCGCTCCTCACCCCTTCAACCGCAACAAGGACAGAACCTCCCAGTCCTCACCTTCCACCCCACTAACCTCCGTAAACATCACATCATCCACCGACATTTCCGCCCCCGACAAACGGACTCCACCACCAGGGATATATTTCTCTCCCCATCCCTATCTGCTTTCCGTAAAGACTGTTCCCTCCGTGACTACCTGGTCAGGCCCACACACCCTCACCAACCCACCCTCCTATCCCGGCACCTTCCCCTGCCACCGCAGGAATTGCAAAACCTGCACCTACACCTCCTCCCTCACCTCCATCCAAGGCCACATCTATCAAAGTTTCACCTGCACTTCCACACATGTCATTTACTGTATCCGTTGCTCCCGATGCGGTCTCCTTGACACTGGGGAGACCGGACACCGTCTCTCAGAGCGCTTCAGAGAACATCTCCGGGACACTCACACCAATCAACCCCACCACCCTGTGCCCAACATTTCAACTTCCCCTTTCCACTGTACCGAGAACATGCAGGCCCTGGGCCTCCTCCACCGTCGCTCCCTCACCACCCGACGCCTGGAAGGAGAATGCCCCATCTTCCGCTTCGGAACACTTCAACTCCAGGGCATCAATGTGGACTTTACCAGTTTCCTCATTTCCCCTCCCCCCACCTTACCCCAGTTCCAACCCTCCAGCTCAGCACGTGTCCCCATGACCTGTCCCATCTGTCCATCTCCTTTCCCACCTATCCACTCCACCCCCCCTCCCCCTTTACCCCCACCTCCAGCCACCTATCACACTCTCAGCTACCTTCCCCCCAGCCCCATCCCCCTCCCATTTATCTCTCCACCCCCCGAGGCTCCCAGCCTCGTTCCTGATGAAGGAATTTTGCCCGAAACGTCGATTTTCCTGCTCCTCGGATGCTGCCTGAACTGCTGTGCTTTTCCAGAACCACACTCTTGCCTCTGATCTCCAGCATCTGCAGTCCTCACTTTCACTAAGTATTTTGGTCAGTCTCCTGCTCTCTCTCTCTCTCTCTCTCTTTGGTCCAGTGAAAGGCCTTGGGACAAATTTAAACATTGCAGCTGTGCGCAAAACTTTGGAACTATTGGATGAAATAAGACCAGGGTGCACCTTTTTTAAAAAAGAAACTTAGTGATGTGGATGTTGCTGGCTGGGCGATATTTATCACCCATTCCCCAGAGATGGGAGTGAGCTAGAGTTTGGAACCACCACAGTCCTTGGGGGTGTAGGATCATCAGTGACACCGAAGGAATGGCAATATATTTCCAAGTCAGGATGGTGAGTATCTTGGAGGGAAACTAGCAGAGTGGTGGTGTTCCCATGTGTCTGCTGCCCTTGTCCTTCTAGATGGAAGTGGTCATGGGTTTGGAAGGTGCAGTCTGAGGATCTTTGATGATTTTCTGCAGCGCATCTTGTAGACAGAACGCCATGTTGCCATTGTGCATCACTGGTGGAGGATGTGAACGTGAAAGATGGTGGATGAGGTACCAATCATGGAAGGTGTCATCATTGGCACCCTGGTTTTGTTCTGCCAGGGCCACTCTGTTCCTGACCTCATTGCAGCCTTGATTCAAACATGGACAAAAGACCTGAATTCCAGAGGGGAGGTAAGAATAACTGCCCTTGACATCAAGGCTGCATTTGACCGAGTGTGGCATCATAGTACCCTGAAAAATCTAGAGTCAGTGGGTATAGGGGGCAAACTCTCTGCTGATTGGAATCATGTCTGACTCACAGGAAGATTGTTTTGGTTGTTAGAGGTCAGTCATTTCAATTCCAGGCCATCTTTGCAGGAGTTCCTCAGTGTAGTCTACTCGGCTCAACCATCTTCAGCTGCTTCATCAATTACCTTTTCTCCTTCATAAGATCGGAAGTTCGCCAATGATTGCACCATTCACGACTCCCCAGATACTGAAGCAGTCCATGTTCAAATGCAACAAGATCCGGACAATATCCAGGCTTGGGCTGACAAGTGGCAAGTAACATTCGTGCCACACAAATGCCAGTCTATGACCATCACCAATAAGAGACAAGCCAACCACCGACCCTTGAATTTCAATGCTGTTTCCACCACTGAATCCCCACTATCAACATCCTGGGAGTTATAATTGATCAGAAACTCAGCTGGACTCTCTACATAAACACAGTGGCGACAAGAGCAGGTCAGAGGCTGAGAATACTAAGGCGACTGACGCATTTCCTGACTCCCAAAAGCCAATCCACCATCTACAAGGCACAAGTCAGGAGTGTGATGGAATATTCCCCATTTGCCTGGATGGGTGCAGCCCCAACAACACTCAAGAAGCTTGACACCATCCAGGACAAAGCAGCCCCTTGATTGTCTCCACATCCACGAGCCCCCACTCCCTCCACCACTGATGCTCAGTAGCAGCAGTATGTACTATCTACAAGATGCACTACAGAAATTCGCTAAAGATCTTTAGCCAGCGCATTCCAAACCCACAACCACAACCATTTCCATCTAGAAGGACAAGGGCAGCAGGCACATGGGTACACCACCCCCAGCCAGTTTCCCTCTACTCACCATTCTGACTTGCAAATATATCACCGTTCCTTCACTGTCATTGGGTCAACATCCTGGAACTACTTCCTTTAGGGCATTGTGGGTACACCCACAGCACGTGGACTGCAGCGGTTTAAGAAGGCAGCTCACCCCCACATTCTCAAGGGGCAACTAGGGCCGGGCAATAAATGCTGGGCCCAGCCAGTGATGCCCATGTGCCATGAGAATAAAAATCAAGCAGGTACACCTTCTATCAGTGATATCATACAACAATAATGGTGTTATTGACTCACCACAGTAAGCATTCGCTATCTCTTGTCCATTGGTAGTGTCCCTACCTCTAGGCCAGGAGGCCTGGGCTCAAACCCCATCTGCTCCAGAGATGTGTCAAAATACCAGAGAACAGACTGATTAAAAATCTTTTCGCAGAGGCAATGGCAAAGTAGTAATGTCATTAGAATAGCAATCCAGAACCTTAGGCTAATATTCTAGGGTCATGGGTTCGAATCCCACCTTGATAGATGGTTCCATTGGAAATCAATAAAATTTTGAATTAAATGCAAGCCTGTTGATTCCAATAAAAGAAACTATCTTTGTCATTAATATCCTTTAGGGAGGGAAAGTGCCATCCTTACCTGGTCTGGCTTAAATGTAATTCCCGAGCCACAGCATTGTGGTTGAATTTTGACTGGGCAATTAGGAATGTGCAATAAATGTTGGCCCAGCCAGCAGCACTCAGAAGTGAATAATTTTTTTAAAAAACATCAATCGATTAGCAGGTCTAGGCATGAAGCAAGGAAACCTCAGACAGCTGGGAAAATAAGGAAGATCTTGCAATCATTTAGCACTGTTCAAACGTTAGCACAGCAAGACGTCACAAATAGTAATGCGATAATGGTGGGTAATCAGGTTAGTCATGCTGGCTGAGGGATGAGCAGTCACTAGGGTGTTGAGAGTATCTCATAAAGGCTGAGACCTTAATTGTGTTGATTTTTTTGATGGAGTTGACTGCTTTCTTTGACATTACCTGATAATAGAAAGCAACTGAGATACCCCAATGAATATCTAAATGGTTTCTGGGTAAATTGTAGAAACCTGTCTTCCTATAATCCTTTGGCTGGGGCTCTTGTGATGCAGTGGTAGTGTCCCTACCTCAGAGCCAGGCGTCTTGTGTCTAAGTCCTACCTGCCCGAGAGGTGCGTCTCTGACTGGGTTGATTAGAAAGAATCAATATTCCACCAGATTTTGAGAAACTATGTTGAAGTCACCACTTTATTTGTTCCTGATTGGCCTTGACTTCAGTCTGCATCTTTTCGGCCATGACTGTGTCTCAATCTGAAGATCCAGTCAGGATGACCACTTGTTCATTTTAGTCATCACAGGATAAATACGCTGACACCTGAGGTAAGGCTGTCCCTGTTTGGAGAGACAGAGCAGGATGGACCGATATCCTGGAGAGTTTAGAAGAATGAGAGGTGATCTCATTGAAACTTCAAAGGGTGTATTGATGGGCACTTTCCATAGCCAGCAAGTGTAGGAACTGGGCATCACGGTCTCAGTATATGCAATCTGCCATTTAGGACGAGAATGAAGAGGAACATCTTCATTTTAACAGGTGAATGTTTGGAACGCTCTGTACTAGATGCCTGTGGACTTAGTCATTAATATTTACAAGGCTGAGAAAGATGGGATTTTGGACCCCAAGGGAACTGAGGGCTATGGATTTTGGGTGAAGAAATGAAATTGAGGTTGCATACAAACTGTAATCAGCTAGAGGAGCTGAATGGCCGACACCTGAATTTATTTCTAAGCCTCAAATGATTCCAGGAATTTTGCCACCACTGTTGAACTCGGAAGTCTCTTCCGAGTTGGCTAATCTCATACTGAGGCTACCTTCCTGATATTGGGATTAAGTTTGGGCTTTGAATGGTTTGAATCTGTGTTCACGACCTGACAGCCACATTCTGATCTGAGAGAGCAGCCACATATCGAGGGGGGTGTAGTGTATTGAAACTAACCAGGATGAGTGTATTGCTCCCAGTCTTCAGAGAACATGGTTCCTCAGTGGGAGTGTGGGTTTCCTCAACAGAGTCCTTTGGGGATCAGCATATTAAACCTCCCTCTTCACTGAAGATTTGAGACCTTGCTTTCCTTTTTAATCTTCCTTTTTGGTTTATTCATTCATGGGGCCAACATTTATTGCCTGTTCCTAGTTTTCCCCTTGAGAAGGTGGGAATAAGCTGCCTCCTTGAACTGCAGCAGTCCATGCGCTGTAGCTAGATCCACAATGCCCTTAGGGAGGGAATTCCAGGATTTCAACCCAGCAACAGTGAAGGAACAGTGATATATTTCCAAGTCAGGATGGCGAATGGGTTGGAGGGAAATTTACAGGGGCTGGTGTTCCCATGTATCTGCTGCCCTTGCCCTAGTAGATAGAAGTGGTTGTGGGTTTGGAAGGTGTTGTGTGAGGATCTTTGGTGAAAGAGTTTTCTAAGAAAAGTCCTGGTGTGCTTGCCCCTTCAGACACATGGCCACTCACTGCCCTCAGAAGCCTCACCGATGTTCACACTGTGAGAAGATGTTCCATCGGAAGGACCACCTCAAGAACCATCTTCAGACCCACAACCCCAACAAGACTCTCTTCAGGTGTGGCGAGTGCGGCAAGAGGTACAACACCAAGCTGGGCTACAGGCGGCACCTGGCGTGGCACACAGCCACCAGCGGTGACCTGACGTGTGGGGTGTGCAGCCGCGAGTTTGGGCAGTTGGACCAGCTCCTGGAGCACCTGAAGGGCCACGCGGGCAGGCTGGCCAGCAGTGCCCGGGAGAAACGTCACGCCTGCGATCGCTGTGAGCGCCGTTTCTACACCCGCAAGGACGTCAGGCGGCACACGGTGGTCCACACGGGGCGCAAGGACTTCCTCTGCCAGTTCTGTTCGCAGCGCTTTGGCCGGAAGGACCACTTGACGCGGCACACCAAGAAGAGCCACGCCCAGGAGCTGCTGAAGGGGCGGTCAGAGGCTGACAGGGTGGTGGTGCCCATGAGTGGTGCCTTCCCCACCTCCCTGAAGGAGGAGATGGCTGGTGCCTGGCCTGACCCTCCCAATAAGCTGGAGCAGAAGGGCAATGCTAACCTGAGCACAGAACTCTACACCTATCCCTCACCATTCAGGCAACACACAAGAAAGACTCGCCACGTGGTGCCCAGCTCACTGGGGACAAGGTGGACTATCATGGAGATGCCATCTCCAATACTTTCTCCTACCTTGCCACCCCCTCCAAGCCATTGTATGCATCCCCCCCGATACCAGCTCAACAGTTCCTCCTATAGCCCCATGCACGGCAAAGACCAGTCTACAAAGATTGGCACAAGGAGCTACAATGTGAGCTTACCTGGAGATATACCCGGGCTTGAATCCCAATCAGCGCCAGATAAGGATAGCTCGGACATTGGTTTTGAAACTTTGACTGTCTCCCTGAACACCACGGACTGTGTCAGCACCATGCATAAAGATATCAAGCCCCTGAACATGAATTCCACGGACATCTCCTGTTTGCTTGGACTCCCGCCTCCTGGTGCCAGCGACCAGCGTCAAGGTGGCGATGCAGCGCTGTCATATGGGCAAGGAGAGACCGGGCAGAGGGCCGGTCCCCTCCGCGAGCAGCAGCTGCAGCAGGAAGGGGGTGTTCCGGCCACTGGTTTGAACTTGACCCAACTTCAACAAGTCTCGCCAGCCTTCCCCTCCTTGCTCACACCAACTCCTCTGCCCCGCTTTCACCAAGTCTTTCAATAACCCGCTGCTGCCCGACATTCTATTGAGGAGCTACAGGTGACAGGGCATTCAGAAGCAGATCGGAAAGACTCAAGTTGCCTACATTGAATTTTGACACTTTTAAAACTAGATTTTATATATATTGATGTAAATACATTGTTTTCTACCACTGTTAGGCTATTAAATCTCCAACTCCCTTGGACTAAAGCACATTATACATTTTACAGCATGTATTCCAAATTATTTTGGAAGCCTGTCTCTCTGTACTAATCCAATTCAATCAATTTCAAACTTCGGGGAATCCAAAGAACCTCACAGTTTTTACTGTGTCAATGGTGGCCATTTGGCCCATCCTTTGCTGCACTAACTCTTGAAATAGACACCTCACATAGTGTCACTCTCTCGTCTTCTCCCTGCAACCCTGTACAAGGTAATAACCCATTTCCTTTTCAGTGGATCACATGAACCTGCCTCACTTGTAGGCAGTGTGTTCCATTCTATGTAATAATGAACTTCCTCATACCACTTATTGCTACCTTTATTGATTAATTTAAACCTGTGCCCTCTCACCCTTTCACATGGGTGAAACACTTGTAGCGGAAATAAATTATCTGTCCAGTGGTTAACCAGCAAGGGGGGGTGGGCCAGCCTGATCAGCTCTACCAAGGAGTTAATATGGATACGAGGGAATGAATGACTTCCCTTATGTGCTGTCTGATTCTAACCTTAAAAATAGCAATAAGTCGTCAAGGAGTAAATCAGGGTTAGGAGTGAATCAGGGTTAGGAGTAAATCAGGGTTAGGAGTGAATCAGGGTTAGGAGTGAATCAGGGTTAGGAGTGAATCAGGGTTAGGAGTGAATCAGGGTTAGGAGTGAATCAGGGTTAGGAGTGAATCAGGGTTAGGAGTGAATCAGGGTTAGGAGTGAATCAGGGTTAGGAGTAAATCAGGGTTAGGAGTAAATCAGGGTTAGGAGTGAATCAGCCAACACTTCTCCACAAAAGGGGAATGCAATGGGGGATATTTTATCCAACAGGAGATTTCAAGATTGAGATTGATCAATTTTTGTTCGTAAGAATATCAAGGGATTTGGAAAGAAGGGGCTGAATGGAGTTGAAATGCAGAAAGCCATGAATTGGCTCAAGGGTTGAATGGCCTCCTCCAGTTCACTTTACAAGTATTGACACATTTCTGGAGATTCCCACAATTAAATCCCCATTTGTAACACGCACCTAGATGAGTTTCTCGTGACAATAATTTGTACATGTCAATTGGGTTTCTACTTGTTATGTATTCTCAGTTAATCATTAATCCACCCATTCCCACGCAAACAAAAGGGGTGGTGCAGTGGCTCAGTGGTGAGCACTGCTGCTTCACAGCTCCAGGGTCCTGGGTCCGATTCCGGCCTCGGGCGATTGTGTGGAGTTTGCACATTCTCCCCGTGTCTGTGTGGGTTTCCTCCGGGTGCTCTGGTTTCCTCCCACAGTCCAAAGATGTGCAGGTTGGGTGGATTGGCCATGCTAAATTGTCCAAACTGTTCAGGGATGTGTGGGTTAGGTGCATGAGTCAGGGGGATATGTAAGGGAACGGTTCTGGGTGGGAAACTCTTTGGAGGGTCGGTACGGACTTGTTGGGTCAAAGGGCCTGTTTCCACACTGTAGGGATTCTAATTCTAAATCCTCCAATTAGATTCCAGCCTGTAACTCACTCTCAGGTATCTGTTGTTCTGTATATAAACCATCTTGACCCCATTGATTAGATTCCAGACTGTAACTCACTCCCGAGTATGTTATTCTATATATAAACCACCCTGAACCCCTTGATTAGATTTCAGTCTGTAACTCTGTCCCAGGTTTTTGTTGCTCTATAAACAAATAATCCTGAACCCCTCAATTAGATTCCAGCCTGTAATTTACTCCCGATTATCTGTTATTCTCCATACAAACACCTCAGAATCCCTTAATTAGATTTGGGTTTGTAATTCATTTCAAGGTATCAGATATTCTACATGTAAATGCCTTGGAACCCCTCAGTCAGATTATTGATTAATCCTCAATCTGCTTCCCTCAGTAGCCAGTTTTGATCCCCATTTAGGATCTGTTTTTGCCCTAATCTGTCTTCAAGAAAGATGACTTTTAAAAACTGAGGTGAACACAAATACAGTACTCAGTAAGGCTTTACTTGTTAAAAGATGTTTATATTTTTGGTGGAACTGACCACAAACATTTTATATTAAAACTGATCACAGTATAATTATTGAAGTGATGAGGATCGATTTTATGTTGTGAAATGAAAAAGTATATATTTTTGGAAATAATTACTTTTTTTACGCAATGCATTAAAATCTCATGTCTGGTTTGGAATTGGCAGTTGTTGCTGTTGGCTCTGTCTAACTCAGTTCATTATTTAGCTGATTTAGTAGATTGGCTGCATTGATAATATTCCTAGATAGTGCATTGGGATAACAGAGGGAAATTTTAACAGCCAACCAGAGAGTGGCGCTCAGGAGTCTGGCCCAGGATCGTACTGGGAATGAGATTGGAGTCTGGGAGTTGGAAAAGCGGACTCTGATCTGTCAGAACACTGGGGAAGCAAACAGTTGGATTTAACCATAGTATACACACACACATTCACAAAAACTCTCTCTCACTGACATACACAGATGCCCTGCTGTCTCACTCACACACACCCCATTGTCTCACTCGCTTACACAAGCAGTCAAACTCTCTCTCTCTTTCACGCACACACACCCCACTCTCTGACACACGCACACATTCACACAAACTCTTTCTCTTGCTCACAGACATACATTCCAGTCTCTCTCACATATGCATGTGCACACACACTCTCGCTCAGAGACACAATCCACTCTCTCACTCTCTCACTCACACACATACACAGACCACTCTCACTCACACACATACACAGACCACTCTCACTCACTCACATACACAGACCACTCTCTCTCACACACATACACAGACCACTCTCTCTCACTCACACACACAGACCACTCTCTCTCACTCACATACACAGACCACTCTCTCACTCACACACATACACAGACCACTCTCACTCACACACATACACAGACCACTCTCACACACACACACACAGACCACTCTCACACACACATACACAGACCACTCTCACTCACACACATACACAGACCACTCTCACTCACACACATACACAGACCACTCTCACTCACACACATACACAGACCACTCTCACACACACACACACACAGACCACTCTCACACACACATACACAGACCACTCTCTCTCACACACACACAGACCACTCTCACTCACACACATACACACAGACCACTCTCACTCACTCACATACACAGACCACTCTCACTCACACACATACACACAGACCACTCTCACTCACTCACATACACAGACCACTCTCACTCACACACATACACAGACCACTCTCACTCACACACACATACACAGACCACTCTCACTCACACACATACACAGACCACTCTCACTCACACACACACACAGACCACTCTCACTCACACACATACACAGACCACTCTCACTCACACACATACACAGACCACTCTCACTCACACACATACACAGACCACTCTCACTCACACACACACACACAGACCACTCTCTCTCACTCACACACATACACAGACCGCTCTCACTCACACACATACACAGACCACTCTCTCTCACTCACATACACAGACCACTCTCTCACTCACACACATACACAGACCACTCTCTCACTCACACACATACACAGACCGCTCTCACTCACACACATACACAGACCACTCTCTCTCACTCACATACACAGACCACTCTCTCACTCACACACATACACAGACCACTCTCACTCACACACATACACAGACCACTCTCACTCACACACATACACAGACCACTCTCACACACACACACACAGACCACTCTCACACACACATACACAGACCACTCTCACTCACACACATACACAGACCACTCTCTCTCACACACACAGACCACTCTCACACACACATACACACAGACCACTCTCACTCACTCACATACACAGACCACTCTCACTCACACACATACACAGACCACTCTCACTCACACACACACACACAGACCACTCTCTCTCACTCACACACATACACAGACCACTCTCACTCACACGCATACACAGACCACTCTCACTCACACACACACACACAGACCACTCTCTCTCACTCACACACATACACAGACCACTCTCACTCACACACATACACAGACCACTCTCACTCACTCACATACACAGACCACTCTCACTCACACACACACACACAGACCACTCTCACTCACACACACATACACAGACCACTCTCACTCACACACATACACAGACCACTCTCACTCACACACACATACACAGACCACTCTCACTCACACACACATACACAGACCACTCTCACTCACACACACACACACAGACCACTCTCACTCACACACATACACAGACCACTCTCACTCACACACACATACACAGACCACTCTCACTCACACACACATACACAGACCACTCTCACTCACACACACACACACACAGACCACTCTCACTCACACACAGACACAGACCACTCTCACTCACACACACACACACAGACCACTCTCACTCACACACACACACACACAGACCACTCTCACTCACACACAGACCACTCTCACTCACACACACACACACACACACAGACCACTCTCACTCACACACACCCTCTCTTTCAAACACACATATACATCCCACCCTTTCACACCACTTTCTAAATCATACACAAACACATTCCACAGTCTCTCTCAGTCAAACACACCCCAATCTTTCTCACTCATACACCAATATACCTCACTCTCTCTCACACCCTACTCTCCCTCACACACCTCAGAGTCATAGGGCTATACAGCATAGATACAATCCCTTAAATCCAACTCCTAAATTAATCTAGTCCCATTTTGCCAGCATTTGGACCATATCCCTCTAATTCTTTCCTATTCATGTATCCATCCAGATGCCTTTTAAATGTTATAATGTACCAGTCTAAACCACCTTCTCTGGATGCTCATTCAATACACTCACGGCCCTCTGTGTGAAAAAAAGTTGCCCCTTACGTCCCTTTTAAGTCTTTCCCCTCTCACCCTAAACCTATGCCCTCTAGTTCTGGACTGCCCCATCCCTGGGAAAAGACTTTGTCTATTTATCCTATTCATGCCCCTCATGATTTTATAAGTTCACCTGCCAGTCACTGATGCTCCAGGGAAAACAGTCCCAGCCTATTCAACCTCTCCCTATAGCTCAACCCTCCAATGCTGGCAACATCTTTGTAAATGTTTTCTGAACTCTTTCCATTTTAACAACATCCTTCCTATAGCTGGGAGACCAGAATTGAACGCAGTATTACAAAATGGCCTAACCAAAGTCCCGTGCAGCCGCACCATGACCTCCCAACTCCTGTACTCCATGCACAACCTAATAAAGTCGTGAACCAAACGGCTTCTTCACCATCCTGTCTATCTGCAACTCCATTTTCAAGAAACTGTAAACCTGCACCCCAAGGTCTCTTTATTCAGCAATACTCCCCAGGACCTTACCATTAAGTGTAAAAGTCCTGCCCTGATTTGCCTTACCAAAATGTAGCACCTCCTGTTTATCTAGATTAAATTCCATCTGACACTCCTTGGTCCACCGACTCATCTGATGAAAGTCCCATTGTACTCTGAGATAATCTTCTTCACTGTCCACTACAGCACCAATTTTGGTATCATCTGCAAACTTACTAATCGTTCCTCCTACATTCACATCTAAATCATTTCTATGAATGACAAAAAGCTGTGGACCCCGCACCGATCTTTGTGCTGGTCACTGACTTTCAACGTGAAAACAATGTTCCCCCACCACTCTGTGATTTCTGCCTTCAAGCCATTTTTGTGTCCAAATGGTTAGCTCGGCCTGGATTCAATGTGATCTAACCTTGTTAACAATTCTACCATGCAGAACCTTGGCGAACACCTTACTGAAGTCCAAAAAGACAAATTCCACCACCCTGCATTCATTAATCTTCTTTGTCACTTCTTTGAAAAACTCAATAAAGTTAGTGCGACATGATTTCCTACATACAAAGTCATGTTGAATATCCCAAATTGGTCCTTGCCTTTCCAAAGACAGATAGATCCTGTCCCTTAGAATCCTCTCCAACAATTTGCCCACTACTGATGCCAGGTTCAACTGTCTCTATCGTTCCCTTGCTTTTCCTTCCCACCTTAAATACTAGCACCACATTAGTCACCCTCCAGTCTTCCAGCACCTCATCCACAGCTATCAATGATACCTCACTTTCTCTCACACTTACACACTCCCCACTCTCTTTCTCACGTATGCACAAAGAGCATGCTCTCACTCACACATGTCCCTCCCATCCTCACACACACACACACACACACACACCCATTCTCTCACACACACACACACACACCCATCCTCACACACACACCCTCCAGCCTCACACACACACCCTCCAGCCTCACACACACACACACCCTCCAGCCTCACACACGCACTCTCCATCATCTCACATCCCCATCCTCACACACATACACCCTCCATCCTCACGCACACACACTCTCCATCCTCACACACACACCCTCCAGCCTCACACACACACCCTCCAGCCTCACACACACACACACCCTCCAGCCTCACACACGCACTCTCCATCATCTCACATCCCCATCCTCACACACATACACCCTCCATCCTCACGCACACACACTCTCCATCCTCACACACACCCCCATCCTCACACACACACCCTCCAGCCTCACACACACACACACCCTCCATCCTCACACACACACCCTACATCCTCACGCACCCCCATCCTCACACACACACACCCTACATCCTCACACACACACACCCTACATCCTCACACACACACACCCTCCATCCTCACGCACCCCCATCCTCACACACACCCTCCATCCACTCACACATTCCCCCATCCTTACACACAACCCCCCATACACACACACACTTCACCCTCACAAACACACCACCCTCACACACACAAACACTCACCCCAATCTCACTGACATAGATCCCACCCTCACACACACCCCACCCTCACTCATATACACACAAACTCCACTCACTCTCAGTGACACATACACCACACTCTTTTTCATACACAGACACCATTGCACCCTTCTCTCTCACATGCACATGACTGCCCACCCCCCCCCTTTCTCACTCACATACACTTGCACTGCAGCTGCCTCACTATGCCCTGTACCCATGTGCACTCTCTCACCCACCCGCCCAGTCTCTCCCCACACACACGCACTGCTCTTGTTACTCTCACATACACAGACCGACCTTAATTAAACACTGAGTCTGGGTGTTGTTGAGTGAAGCCATCGATCCTTCATATGTAAAATGGGTGTTCTGTTATCAGACTGACAGCGCTCACCCATCCACTGTCTGCCCCTCTTCCCCTCCAGCCCTCGTGCCCACTAAATGAACCAGACGGTAGTGTGTTGAGCTTTACTGCTTTTTGACTGTGGGGAGAGACCAGTTGGTGCTGAGGAGACATGAGGAGGATTAGATGTAGCTGCAATCGCTCAGGTATTTGGTCTTGCTGCAGTTTGGAACTTCTTCTCCTGACCCTTCCTGATCTCTGTACTCTGCCATTATCTCCGAGCATGTCGAGACCTGCAAAAATAAATTAGAGAAAAAGGAGCGTAACAGCAGGACTCTGACCAGGACTTTGTCTTATCACCGTTTGATATTCTAATGAGGTTAAGCTGACCCAAATTGGCTGAGATGGGACTTTACTCATTGCATCTTAGAAGAATAAGAGGTGATCTCATTGAAACATGCAGAATTTTTAAGGAGCTTGCCAGGGTTAATGCTGAATGGATGTTTCCCCTCAAGGGAGCAGAGGTATTAGCCTCAGATTAAGGGGACACCAATTTACGACTGAGATGAGGAAGAATTTCTTCTCTCAGAGGTTTTGTGAGTTTTTGGAGTTCCTTGCCACAGTGAGCTGTGAGGGCACAATCCTTGTGGATATTTAAGGTTGAGTTAGAAATGTGTTTGATCAGTAAAGGGTCTAGCGATACTGGGAAAGGGCAAGAAGGTGATCATGAGGAATAATGAGCAGCCACTGGTCACCCCCAGGGTCACTCTGACTGACCCCCCTCCTCAGGTAACTATCCTGCTGTTCACACCCAGGGTCACTCTGACTGACCCCTCCCACTCAGGGATTTACCCTGCTGTTCACCCCCAGGGTCACTCTGACTGACCCCCCTCCTCAGGTATTTATCCTGCTGTTCACCCCCAGGGTCACTCTGACTGACCCCCCTCCTCAGGTATTTATCCTGCTGTTCACCCCCAAGGGTCACTCTGACTGACCCCCCTCCTCAGGTATTTATCCTGCTGTTCACCCCCAAGGGTCACTCTGACTGACCCCCCTCCTCAGGTATTTATCCTGCTGTTCACCCCCAAGGGTCACTCTGACTGACCCCCCTCCTCAGGTATTTATCCTGCTGTTCACCCCCAAGGGTCACTCTGACTGACCCCCCTCCTCAGGTATTTATCCTGCTGTTCACCCCCAAAGGTCATTCTGACTGACACCCCTCCTCAAATATTTATCCTGCTGTCCACCCCCAGGGTCACACTGATTGAACCCCCCCAGCCCCACCCCACCCCCAGGTATTTACCCTGCTGTTCACCCCCAGGGCCACTCTGACTGACCACCCCCCCCCCCCCCCCCACTCAGGTATTTATTCTGCTGTCCACCCCCAGGGTGACTCTGACTGACACCCCTCCTCAAGTATTTATCCTGCTGTTCACCCCCAAGGGTCACTCTGACTGATCCCCCCCCCCCCCCACCCCGCCGCTCCCCCCCACCCCCAGGTATTTACCCTGCTGTTCACCCCCCAGGGTCACTCTGACTGACCCCCCCTCCTCAGGTATTTATCCTGCTGTTCACCCCCCAGGGTCACTCTGACTGACCCCCCACCCCCCCTCAGGTACTTATCCTGCTGTTCACCCCCAAGGGTCACTCTGACTGACCCCACCCCCAGGTATTTACCTTGCTGTTCACCTCCACATCACTCTGACTGACCCCCCCCCCCCAGGTATTTACCCTGCTGTTCACCCCAGGGTCACTCTGACTGACCCCCCCCCCAGGTATTTACCCTGCTGTTCACCTCCAAGGGTCACTCTGACTGACCACCCCCACATGCATTTATCCTGCTGTTCACCCCCAGGGTCACTCTGACTGACCCCCCTCCTCAGGTATTTACCCTGCTGTTCACATCCAGCTTTATTCTCCTTCTCTCTGCTGCTGTTTGCTGCTCAGACTAACGCGTGTCTCTGCCTCCTTGCTTTATGGAGCTTCATCTTGGGTCCATCAATGCTATTTATCACACCCACTCCCTTTGGTGGCGAGTTCCACAATTCAGGTAGGAATCTGCCTTCCTGTCCTTGCTTCCAAAGGAGGATTGCAGGCCGGTATAAAGTGAATGAATCCGCTGGTGAGGATATGAAATGATACAGATCCTGGAATGTGCAGTTTTATAAAGAGTCACAGAGGAGTGTTGTTCCTTTTGCAAATGCATAGCCAATGGATGATCTTAAGGAGGTTTCCTATTCTGGGGAAGAGTGTAGCTTCAGATGATTGTTACACAAGAGGGACCACAGAGTCCCATGTGCAGTTCAGAAAAACCTTACAAGATCAATGAGTGACAAGAATGTGCCTTGTTCAGCCATTGGCTGTGAAGAGTCAGCCACATTGCTGTTGGTCTGGACTGTCATTTGGGCCAAGCCCGGTCAACTCATTCTCCTCCCGAAAGGCCATTGGTGAACCAGATGGGTTTTTAGCAACAATGTCACGGTCACTATCACAGAGACTAGCTTTCAGTTCCAGAGTTTACGAGTTGAATTTACATTGCACCATTTGGGATTTGAACCCATTTTGCCAGAACACTGGGCTGGCCCTCTGAATGACTAATTCAGTGAAGATGTGGAAGAGCCAGTGTTAGATGTTTGCTGCTTCACAACCACCTGATGAAAGAGCAGTGTTCTGAAAGCTTCCAAATAAACCTATTGGACTATAACCTGGTGTTGTGTGATTTTTAGTTCAGTGAAATTACTGGCATTATCACCATTAAATAGTGGGGTCACACATTGAAGATAAATGAGAAGGAAGCTCTTCTGTCAGAGGGTAGTGAATCTATGGAATTCTTTACAGAGGTTGTTGATGCTGGGTCAATGCATATATTCAAGGCTGAGATAAATTTTTAAGAAATAAGGGAAGTAAGGATTATGAGGAAAAGGGAGGAGAGTTGAGTTAAGTATTATCTGATAGAGTCATAGAGATGTGTAGCATGGAAACGGACTCTTCGGTTCAACTTGTCCATGCCGACCAGATATCCCAACCTCATCTAGTCCCATTTGCCAGTATTTAGCTCCACATCCCTCAAACCCTTCCTATTCATATATCCATCCAGATGCCTTTTAAATATTATAATTGTACCACCACTTCCTCTGGCAGCTCATTCCAAACATGCACTACCCCCTGCATGAAAATGTTGCCCATTACGTTCCTTTTAAATCTATTCTCTCCCACCTTAAGCCTATGCCCTCTAGTTTTGGACTCCCCTACCCTGACAAAATACTTTGTCTATTTATCCTATCCGTGCCCCTCATGATGTTATAAACCTCTATAAGGTCACCCCTCAGCCTCCAATGCTCCAGGGAAAATAGCCCCAGCCTATTCAATGTCTCCCTCATAGCTCAAGCCCTCCAGTTCTGGCAACATCCTTGTAAATCTTTTCTGCACCATCTCAAGTTTAACAGCATCTTTCTTATAGCTGGGAGACCAGAATTGAATGCAGTAGTCCAAAAGTGGCCTAACCAATGTCCTATACAGCCACAACATGACCTCCCAACTCCTGTACTCAATGCACTGACCAATAAAGGCAAGTGTACCAAACTATCCTATCTACTTGCAATTGCGCTTTCAACCATGAACCTGCACTACAAGTTCTCTTTGTCCAGCAACACTCCCCAGGACCTTAATATTTAGTATATAAGTATTGCCCTGACTTGTCTTTCCAAAGCACAACACCTCACATTTATCTAAATTAAACTCCACCTGCCAATCTTCAGCCTACTGGCCTATCTGATCAAGGTCCCTTTATACTTTGAGGTAACCTTGTTGTGGTTCTGTTGACAGAGAACAGCCAGGGAATTCCTAGAGGCATGGCACTCATCCACAGATTCAATCAATAAGCACATCGACCTGGACCCAATATACCGACCACTGCAACGGACAGCTGGAACCGGAAGCGGCAGATTCAAACCACTACAAATGCCGGAGGAAAGATCACAGAAGCGCTTCACAGGAGACCCCCAAGCACTGAGGATGTCACCTAGACAGGGGATGAAACGTCTGCACCAGAAATTCCCAGCTCGGCGAACAGAACCACAACAACGAGCACCCGAGCTACAAATCTTCTCACAAACATTGAACATCTGAGGTAACCTTCTTGGCTATCAGTAGATCAGCTATGATTTTGAATTATGGAACAGTCTCAATGGGCTGAATGGCCTACTCTGCTCCTACATCTTAATGTCTCTCCACTTCTCAGTCTACTGGATGTAACAACCCAGAGATTAGCAGATATCCTTCTCTGAGGGGAACACTTAGTGGATGGGTCTATTGCTTGGTGGATAGGTCCACTGCATGTACTCACTGCTGTGTAGTAGGTGGTCCTCTTGCATCAGGTGGTCCTCTCATGTTGGCTGATGGCCGACTGGTGGATGGATCATTGTAATCTTCAATATGCAAAATATACAATAAAATGTTAAATATAAAAAATACATTTACCATTAAAGTCAAAGAATTACAAACTCGGAATAGAGAAACAGGCTATTCAATCCAACAGACACAAAATCCAGGCTAACAACCTCTCACATGATCTTGTCTCAACCAACTCCTCCTATTCTTTTCTCCTTCGTGTGTTTATTCTAGTTTACCCTGGAACACATCCATACCATTGTCCTAATACCTGGGATTGAAGTACGATGAGAGAGTGGATTGGTTAGGACTGTATTCACTGGAGTTTTGAAGAATGAAGGGAATCTCATACAATCCTGTAAAATTCTAACAGGAGTAGACAGGGTAAATGCAGGAAGGATGTTGCTAATGACTGGCGAGTCCAGAACCAGAGGCCACAGTCTAAAGATACAGGGTAGGCCATTTAGGACTGAAATGAGGAGAAATGTCTTCACCCAGGGAGTGATGAGCCTCTGGAAATCTCTGCCACAGAAAGCCGTTGATGCCAAAACATTGAATGCTTTTAAGAAGGAGTTAGCTATAATTCTTAGTTTGATATTCTTAGGTCTAAAGGCATCAAAGGGCACAGGGAGAAAGTGGGAACCGGTTTCTGAGTTGGATGAACAGTCACAATGAATGATGGAACAAGCTCAGAGGGCCGAATGGCCTACTCCTGCCCCTTTTCTCTGTGTTTCTACTCCCAGTGCTGACGGGTTCCACCCTCTGATCATGTTTTGGGAAAACAGTTCTGCAGAATTCTATTCTGTGACTAAACACGCCATTTCCGTCTCCATTGTATTGCCCACCTTCACAACTCCACAACTGCAAAAACCTTCATCCAAGTATCCCTTACCTAGGAACGTGGAAAATACACAGAGGGACAGGCCAATTCAGCCCATTGAGTCAGCTCTACCATTCGGTGAGATCATGACTGATCTTCTTCCTCAACTCCATTTCCCTACATCCTTGGAGATCTTTCATATTTAGCACATCAGCATTTGCAGCAATCTTCAACCCGAACTGCCAAGTGGATGATCCATCTTGACTTCCTCCAGTGGTCCCCAGCTAATTTGACTCATTCCATGTGCTATCAATAAACAGTTGGAGACACTAGATAACAGAGAATCTATGGGCCCTGACACTATTCCAGCAATGGTACTGAAGGCCTGTGCTCCAAAACTTGCCAGAATAAATAGGACAAATACAACCCAGTCAATTACTGCCCCATCAGTCTACTGTTAATCATGAATGAAGTGATGGGAAGTGTCAGTAATAGTGCTACGAAGCAACACTTACTCAGCAATAACCTCCTCAGTGACACCCAGTTTGGGTTCTGACAGGGCCACTCAGCTCCTGTCCCCATTACAGCCTTGGTTCAAACCTGGAAAAGAGCTGAATTCCCAAGAGGAGTGATGAGTGTCAGTCCTTGACATCAGGGCTGCATTTGACCGAGTGTGGCATCAAGGAGCCCTGGCAAAACTGGAATCAATGGGTATCAGGGGTACCTCAGGGTAGTGTCCCAGGCTCACTGCCTTTAGCTGCTTCATCAATGACCTTCCCTCCATCATAAGATGTGCAGTGGGGATGTTCACTGGTGATTGCACAATGCTCAGCACCATTCGTGGCTCCTCAGATACTGTGTTATGGACCAGGCCAGACCTCCTCAAGATATTTCAAGAAAGTAGCCAGGACTCTAACATTACTAGCTGTTTTAAGCAGATGTAAAGTGGATATTCTAGGAGTGATGCAGCTGGCCCAACACTTAGTTTTAAACAAAATAGAATTTATTTGCAAGATGACTGAATGCAACATAAAGACGACAGAACAGAATACAGAATAACAACCTATCCGAAAATGCAACAGATTATCCCAATTTAAATGATGCTGTTCCAACTACTTGTAACAATCCCCATAAACACCCCTTGGCACAAAAGGTAAAATCAAATACGGGGTCTGACAGGACAGAGAGAGAGAGAGAGAGAGATGGCAAAGAGATTCAGCATGGAACACCTTCTTCCATGTAGCTGTTTCTTTGACCAGCAGCCTCAAATTGACTACTTGCCCTGTTCAGCCAGACAGCTCAAACCAAACCAGAACAAACTGGGCTGGCAGAACGGACCACTCCCCTTTCATTGTACAAGTGGTTTTTTTTACTAGAAAGCCTTTCTCCTGAGGCAGTATCTGTAGGCAATCATCAAATTGGCCCTAAAGCCCATGAAAACCAGACACCCTGGAATCTCTATGTTTACGACCCCTCTGAAAAAAATACCAAGGACACTGTAACCTTGTTAAAGAGCAGCATCATTACAACTGAAGCAGCCCAGGTTCAAACGCAGCAATATCAGGATAATGCCCAGACTTGGGCTGAGAAGTGACAAGTAACATTCACACCACACAAGTACCAGGCAATCACTATCTCCATTAAAAGACAACCTAACCATCACCCTTTGATATTCAATGGTTCCATCACAGAATTTCCCACTGTCAACATCCTGGTGAACGGGGGTTACCATTGACTAGAATCTGAACTTGTCTTGTCACACAAACACGGTGGCTACAAGATCAAGTTAGAGTCTGTGAAAACTGCAACGATTAACTCACTTCCTGACTCCCCAAAGCCTGTCCATATCCACAAGGCACAAGTCAGGAGTGTGATGGAATATTCCCCACTTGCCTGGATGGGTGCACCTCCAACAACATTCAAGAAGCTTGACACTATCCAGAACAAGGCAGCCCCTTGATTGGCACCATATCCACAAACATCCGCCCTCTCCACTCCTGATGCTCAGTAGCAGCAGTGTGTACTACTACAAAATGCACTGCAGAAATTCGCCAAAGATCCTCAGACAGCATCTTCCAAACCCACGACCCATTTCTATCGAGAAGGACAAGGCCAGCAGATATATAGGAACACCACCCCTTGCAAGTTTCCCTTCAAGACACTCACCATCCTGATTGGAAATATGTTGCTATTCTTTCATTGTCATAAATCCTGGAATTCCCTCCCTAAGGGCATTGGGGTCAACCCACAGCACATGGACTGCAGCGGTTAAAGAAGGCAGCTCACCACCACCTTCTCAAGGGGCAACTGGGGATGGGCAATAAATGCTGGCTCAGTCAACGATGCCCATGTGCAATGAGAAATCAGTTTTAAAAATTGAAACTATCTCAAAATTTATCAATTTCAGTCTTGGCCTTAATGACTGAAACATCATCAACTCTTTGACAGGCCTCGATCATTCCACCCCCTCAGCTTTCTGCTTTTGAAAGGAAAGCTCCTCGGTCTGTTCAATATTTCTACTTTTCTGAGTTCTGAGTTGCTGCCTGACATTACTCTAGCAGTACACATAGCCCTTACCTGCTCTGACTCCCATGACAGCCTGGGCAGCTGAAGACAGCTTGCCCCTTGATGGAGAACCTGCTGCCTTTGATTCAGGGACAAGGGGAAGGCAAAAAGAAATCAGTAAGAAATTCTGCAATTACAAACATTGACTGCATCAATACAATCAGTTCTGATGGTTTATGTTAGTGAACCAACGTTCAGCTGTTCTTCAGAATATTTTTCGAACACTTTGTCACCTTTGAGCCTGGAGGTGCTGGCTTCAAGAAAGCCCACTCTAGAAAGTTCAGAACAGAGTCCTGAAGGACTGTAACTGACTGTACTGGACAGAGTGACCATAGCAGGCAGAGTGTAGTGGGCAAAATGACTGTACTGGAGAGAATGATTGTACCAGACAGAGTGACCATTCTGGACAGTGACCACATCGGACAAAGTGACTGTACAGATGGAGTGACCATACCGACAGAATGGCAATGAGTGACCCCCCCAGGAGACCATCAGGACAGAGTGACCGCACTGGACAGAATCATAGAACCAGACAGTGTGACCATACCAGAGAGAGTGACCATACCAGAGAGAGTGACCATACGGAGGGAGTGACTGTACTGGGCAGAGTGACGATACTGGAT
This sequence comes from Chiloscyllium punctatum, assembly GCF_047496795.1. Classification (NCBI taxonomy): domain Eukaryota; kingdom Metazoa; phylum Chordata; class Chondrichthyes; order Orectolobiformes; family Hemiscylliidae; genus Chiloscyllium; species Chiloscyllium punctatum. The sequence continues at coordinate 9,694,447 of NC_092749.1, read as the reverse complement.
GAAATAACTGTATCAGACAGAGTGATCATATTGAACAGAGTGACCGTACTGAATGGAGTGACTGTTATTGGACAGATGACCATACCGGGTGGAGTGACAATACCAAACAGAATGACCATTTTGGACAGAGTGACCATATTGGTGGAGTGACCATTTTGGATGGAGTGACTGCACTGCGTGGAGTGACTGTATTGGACAGAGTGACCTTATTGGACAGAGTACCCTCACTGGTTAGAGTGACCATACTGGGCAGAGTGATCATATCGTGTGGAGTGACCGTTTTAGACAGAGTGACCGTATTGGACACAGTGACCATACCAGGTGGAATGATCATAATGGACCATACTAGGCTGGGTTGAGATAGAGAGTATTAGCTAAAAATGAAAAAACAGAAAATTGGAGAGGCCAAGGAGTGGCCAGTATTAGACCAAGTGACTGTCTGGGTGGATGTCCTTACCGAAGGTGATGAAAGTGTTGTGGGGCGTGAATGTACAGCCTGTGCTGTCCGTATTGGAGGTACTGGTTGAACTGGAGGCCCTCGTGGTGCTTGGTATGAGGTGGATGGTACAGCTGGAGTCCGCACCGGGCTTGTAGGCTGCTTTGAGGCCAGCTGCACTTGTGCTGGGGGAGGGGGAGCTCGAGGATGGAAGGAGGACGGCGTCGGGTCGTGCCTGGCCACAACTTTGCGGTTGACGTTGGTCTTGCAGAAGCTGATGTGTCGCTCGGCAGCTGTTTCATTGAAACGCCTGTTACAGTACGGACACTCGATGTAATCTGGGGGTTAGACATACACAATCATTCTCTGGACAGGCCTCATCGAGACGCGGCCATAGTGTTACACTTAGGACCACAATGTTATCATTTCCTTGCAACATCAGAAAAGGGAGCATGACTAGTCCATTCTGCCCCTCAAGCCTGCAACCCCATCCTGATGGCTGATCTGCTCTGGGCCTCACCTCCTCTTTCATGCCAGCTCAGCACAGCCATCAACCCACTGCTATCTCAGTGATTGCCTTCCAGCTCCATGACAAAGTGAAACTAAGCTCACTGTCCACCATCTTACCAAGCAGGCTCAAGGGCACTGAATGGCTCATTCTTCTTCCTGGCCCATCTGTAAGTGGAAGTGAAGATATTAGAGCTACGGCCTGATTAATTCGCCCTGTTAAACCCGAGAGAGACAGAGGGGCAAGACAATGGTCAGCGAGATCTAATTGAAACCTCAAATTACAGGAACAGAAGTTGCTGGAGAAACTCAGCAGGTCTGGCAGCATCTATGGAGAGTCAAACTGAGAGTTAATTCCTCAGGTCCAGTGATCTCTCTTTGGAAGGTTGCCTGAAATTCCCTGCTTTTTTCTACAGACTGCGGGAGACTATGGGTCAATTCCACACCATGAAAGGCAGACTGAGGGTGGAAATTATCCAATGGATTCCCAGAAGCTATTTGATAGAGATTATTGCCAGAAAATGCAAGTGGAGAGATCTAGGTTAGCCCCTTGAGTGAGTGAAGAGCAAAGGTTTTGGGAAGTGAATGTGATCAGTGAAGGTGAGGATTTTTGTGAGACTAGCCACACATCACCCTGTCGTGTTGAATTGTACAGACTGAAATGCCAATGAAAGCAACTCAATAAAAGCAAGGTGTTACCTGGGTTGATGCTGGCAGGTGGTGGAGGGGGAAGAGGAAGTCCCTTTTTAACAGCATCTGTGGCGAGTCTAGCTGACCTGATGGTGTTGATGAAATCTTCATGCTGTTGTTTCCAATGTGACACAGGTTGAGGCATCTGTAGAAGAGCCACACAGTCTGGAGTCACATTTCCAGTCACTGCCACCCAGGACACTCCCAGACATAACATCCCAAAGAAACCTGGAGCACAACCATAGAATCGGACAGCATGGGTGTAAACAGCTCTCCTCCCTCTCCCCCACTTCCCGATAAACCACCCCAGTCCAACTTGTCATCAGCTTAAAATCTCAACAAAGTGAAAGCTTACAAATTTGGTCACCTTTCGTAGCTACAGACCAAGTTTTGCAATGAAGTGTCCTTTCCCCAGAAGTTTTCAAATGAGCAAAGTTAACTCTGCGTACAATATGTTAAAACAAAAGCAACTTCTGAGTTTAAGTTTACCACATCGGCAGTTACAATTTGAGGGTGTTGTTATTTGAAAATGGGTTCACAAGGAGCTCAGTGTGAGAATGTCATTTTTTTAAAGAGTTACTTATGAACATTTATTGTAAGTATCAATTCTAAATTATAATTTCAGAATTACCACTGTATCATAGACTATCAAAGATAGTTGTAACATAACTATTCTACTTTAGATTTATACACGTTTAAATCCACCTGACAAATTCCGTAAGATATTCAAACGAAATAAAAGTGAAAGAAATCTAGACCCACAATCCAATGTAATTTTTTTGTCTCAATGTTCAAGGGGGCTTAGTAATAAACCTGGGGTTTGATGTCCCAGGGTGGACTACCATGGTTCTCTGTCATAGTGTGTTTATATTTCAAATTTCTAACCACAACCATATTGATTCAATCGTCTCCACTTCTGAACCAGTGAACTTGAACTTTTCACTTTAGTCTATTCAAAACTTGCGCCAGGACATGGAAGAGCCTTCCCTCCAAGAGATGAGTCCTACCTTGGCAGCTGATGGACCTCTCACTGATGAAACGTCTGTCCCAGCAACTCTCTGCTTGTACGAATTGAAGACTTTTTTTTTCTTGTTAGATACTTTGCTACAAATGGGTTCATGTCTTTCCTTGAGACAAAAGGCAGCATTGAGTTGTAGAATACTTTCAAACTATTCCCAAAAAAAAATCTGAAACTAAACACTTTCTTCTCAAATTTTCTCTCCCATCTCGTTCCTACCCAATCCCTATTTCGGGGCCAACATCAGTTACTGAAGGTTCATCACAGGGACTCTCAGCCTCACCCCCTCGCCACTGGTTATCTGGCATACCAATCCCACGATATTCTACTTTACTACAGTCAATTGGTATAGAGAGTATTGCACAGAAACAGACCCTTCAGTCCAACTCGTCCATGCCAACCAGATTTCCTAAACTGAGCTTGTCCCGTTTGGCTGCATTTGGCCCATATCCCTCTAAACCTTTCCTATCCATGTATCTGTCCAAATGTCTTTTAAATGTTATAATTGTGTCAGCCTCTACCACTTCCTCTGGCAGCTCTTTCCATACATGCACCACCCTCTGTTTGAAAATATTATCCCTCAGGTCCCTTTTAAATCTTTACCCTCTCACCTTAAACCTATGCCCTCTGGTTTTGGACTCCATTGCCCTTGGAAAAAGACCTTGGCTATTCACCTTATCTATGCCTCTCACAATTTTGTAGAAAACAGAAAATAGGAGCACGAGTGGGCCATTTGGCCCTTCGAGCCTGCCCCACCATTCAATATGATCATGGCTGATCATGCAATCTCAGTTTCTGGATTAGTGGTGCTGGAGCTCCTTGGTTGCTGCCTGAACTGCTGTGCTCTTCCAGCACCACTAATCCAGAATCTGGTTTCCAGCATCTGCAGTCATTGTTTTTACCTCGTTGATGCAATCTCAGTATCCCATTCCCACTTTCTCTCCATACCCCTTGATCCCGTTAGCTGCAAGGGTCACGTCCAGCTCCCTTTTGAATATATCTAATGAACTGACCCTAACAGCTTTCTTTTTTTACAGTGTGGAAACAGGCCCTTCAGCCCAACCAGTCCACACCGACCCGCCGAAGCGCAACCCACCCATACCCCTACATTTACCCCTTTACCTAACACTACGGGCAATTTAGCATGGCCAATTCACCTGACCTGTATTCTGTGGGAGAGATTTCCACAGGTTCACAACCCTTTGAACAATATCCTTCCTCATCCCAATCCTGAATTACCTACCCCTTATCTTTAGACGATGACCCTTTATTCTGGACTTCCCCAACATTGAGAACATTCTTCACACATCTAGCCTGTCCAGACCCATCAGGATTTTATATGTTTCTATGAGATCCTCCCTCATTCCACTAAATTCCAGTGAGTACAAACCCAGTCGATCTGGTCTTTCCTCATAGGTCAGTCCTGCTGTCCTGGGAATCAGTCTGGTGAACCTTCACTGGACTCCCTCAATAGCAAGAATGTCCTTCCTCAGACTAGGAGACAAAAACTGCTCACAATACTCAAGGTGTGGCCTCACCAAGGCCCTGTATAACTGCAGCAAGACATCCTTACTCGATACTCCAATCCTCTCACTATGAAGGCCAGCACGCCATTAGCTTTCCTCACTGCCTGCTGCACCTGCATGCCAACCTTCAGCGACTGTTCCACCATGACACCCAGGTCTCACTGCACCTCACCTCTTCCTAAACTGCCACCATTCAGATCATAATCTGCCTTCCTGTTTTTGTGACCAAAGTGGATAACCTCACATTTATCTACATTATATTGCATTTGCCAGGTATTTGCCCACTCAGCCAGGCTGTCCAAGTTACTCTGCAGCCTCTTAGCATCCTCCTCACAGCACACCCTGCCATCCAGATTAGTGTCATCTGCAAATTTGGAGATGCTGCATTCAATTCCTTCGACAAATTGTTAATGTATATTTTGACCAGCTTGTGGCCCTGAACTGAACCCTGCAGTACCCCCACTCCTCACTGCCTGCCATTCTGAAAAGGACCTTTTATTCCAATTCTCTGCTTCCTGTACGCCAAGCAGTTCCCTATCCATGTTAAGACATTACCTCCGATACCATGAGCTTTAATTTCCTTACTAATCTCTTGCGTAGAATCTTGTCAAAAGCCTTTTGAAAGTCCAGATACACAACATTGGTGTCATCTGCAAACTTACTAACTATACCGCTTATGCTCACATCCAAATCATTTGTATAAATGACGAAAAGTAGAGGACCCAGCACCGATCCTTGTGGCACTCCACTGGTCACAGGCCTCCAGTCTGAAAAACAACCCTCCACCACCACCCTCTGTCTTCTACCTTTGAGCCAGTTCTGTATCCAAATGGCTAGTTCTCCCTGTATTCCATTAGAACTGACCTTACTAACCAGTCTCCCATGGGAAACCTTGTCGAACGCCTTACTTACGTCCATATAGATCACATCTACCACTCTGCCCTCATCAATCCTCTTTTTTACTTCTTCAAAAAACTCAATCAAGTGTGTAAGATATGATTTCTCACACACAAAGCCATGTTAACTATCTCTCCCCTTTCCAAATACATGTACATCCTGTCCCTCAGGATTCCCTCCAACAACTTACCTGCCACTGACGTCAGGCTCACTGGTCTAAAGTTCCCTGACTTGTCCTTACCACCCTTCTTAAACAGTGGCACCACATTTGCCAACCTCCAGTCTTCCAGCACCTCACCTGTGACTATCGATGACACAAATATCTCAGCAAGGGGCCCAGCAATCACTTCTCTAGCTTCCCACAGAGTTCTCGGGTACACCTGATCAGGTCCTGGGGATTTATCCACTTTTAGGTGTTTCAAGACATCCAACACTTCCTCATCTGTAATATGGACATTTTTCAAGATGTCACCATCTGCACTCTATACCTTTCATGTCCTTTTCCACAGTAAATAATGATGCAAAACACTTGTTTAGCATCTCCCCCATTTTCAGCAGCTCCACTCAAAGGCCGCCTTTGCTGACTTTTAAGGGGCCCTATTCTCTCCCTAGTTACCCTTTATTCTTTAATGTATTTGTAAATTCCCTTTGGATTCTCCTTAATTCTATTTGCCAAAGCTATCTCATGTCCCATTTTTGCCCTCCTGATTTCCCTCTTAAGTGTACTCCTACTGCCTTTCTACTCTGCTAAGGATTCACTCGATCTATCCTGTCTATACCTGACATATGCTTCCTTCTTCTTCTTAACCAAACCCTCAATTTCTTTAGTCATCCAGCATTCCCTATACCTACCAGCCTTTCCTTTCACCCTGGCAGGAATATACTTTTCTGGATTCTTGTTATCTCATTTCTGAAGGCTTCCCATTTTCCAGCCGTCCCTTTACCTGCGAACATCTGCCCCCAATTAGCTTCCGCAAGTTCTTGCCTCATACCGTCAAAATCAGCCTTTCCCCAATTTAGAACTTCAACTTTTCGATCTGGTCTATCCTTTTCCATCACTATTTTAAATCTAATAGAATTATGGTCGCTGGCCCCAAAGTATTCCCCTACTGACACCTCAGTCACCTGGCTTGCCTTATTTCACAATTGGAAGTGTAGTGGATAGCGAAGAGGGTTACCTCAGATTACAACGGGATCTTGATCAGATGGGCCAATGGGCTGAGAACTGGCAGATGGAGTTTAATTTAGAGAAATGTGAGGTGCTGCATTTTGGGAAAGGAAATCTTAGCAGGATTAATACACTTCATGGTAGGGTCCTAGAGAGTGTTACTGAGACCTTGGAGTGCAGGTTCATAGCTCCTTGAAAGTGGAGTCGCAGGTAGATAGGATAGTGAAGAAGGCATTTGGTATGCTTTCCTTTATTGGTCAGAGTATTGAGTGCAGGAGTTGGGAGGTCATATTGCGGATGTACAGGATGTTGATTAAGCCACTGTTGGAATATTGCGTGCAATTCTGATTTCCTTCCTGTCGGAAAGATATTGTGAAACTTGAAAGGGTTCAGAAAAGATTTACAGGGATGTTGCCAGGTTTGGAGGATTTGAGCTATAGGGAGAGGCTGAACAGGCTGGGGCTGTTTTCCCTGGAGCGTCGGAGGCTGAGGTTTATAGAGGTTGACCTTATAGAGATTGACAAAATTATGACAAAATTATGACATTTTCCAAATGCTTAGTTATTACATCTTTAATAATCCCAAACCTAATCCTTAATCTCAAACCTAATCCAAACTCTAACCCTAACCTTCACCTTAATGCCAACCCAAACCCTAACCCTAACCCAAGCCCTAACCCTACCTCTAACCTTAACCCTAACCCTAACCATAACATTACCAGAACATCCTATTTTAGATAAAATAACCCTAAGCATAGCAAGTGACCCTACAACAATAGTTTCTAATTTTTATAATAACTCTAACTTATAAAATGCCCCAAGATGCTTCGCAGAGCCTTCATAAAACAACATTTCATACGAAGTCACATAAGGAGAATATAAATTACATAAATACTACATCAAAGACATAGGGTTTAAGGAGTGAAAGATGTTAGTGAGGTAGAGGGAGGGGTGAGAGAAAGGGAGGAAATTTCAGAGTTTAGGACTATAGTGAATTTTTCTTTATTCAATCTTGGGATGAGGGCATCTCTGGCCAGGCCAGTATTTATTGCTCATCCCTAATTACCCAGAGGGCAGTTAAGAGTCAACTACATTGCTGTGAGTCTGGAGTCACATGTAGAGCAGACCAAGCAAGGATGTGGTTTCCTTCCCTAAAGGACATTAGTGATCTAGGTGGGTTTTTCTGACAATTAACAATGGATACATGGCCATCAGTGGGCTCTTCACTCCAGATTTTTTAAATTTGATTCAAATTCAACCATCTGTTACGATAGGATTCAAACCCAGATCCCCAGAAAATTGCCTGCATTAACAGCTCAGCGATAATACAGGTTGTTCTGCTATAATGTGCGTTTCATGAATGCAAGTTCTCTGTAACGTAATTGATGACTTGGGGACACTGTTTCCAAAGCAGGAGCTTTTAAAACGCGTGTTGGCTGCAACACTATTACTTTGCCAACACTTTAAGCACTTTTCTAAAGCACGATTTTTCTATAATGCGGGGTTGCACAAAAAAACACAACTTTCACATTACAGAAGAATTACCAGCACCACTTGCCCATCGCCTCCCCAATGGGAATGAAGAGACAATGATAGAACAATGAAAATCAGAGGCATATAAGAGGTCACAATTAGAGGAGTGCAGATACCGCAGAGGATTGTGGGGTAAGAGGGGATTGCAGAGATAGGTAGAGTCTGAGGTTTTGGATGAATTTGAAAACAAAGGTGGGGATTTTAAAACCTCGATGTTGCTTACCCATGAACTAATGCAGGTCAGGGACCACAAGGGATGATATGGCAAGGAGACTTTGTGTGTGTTGAGACAGGGTAGCAGAGTTTTGGATGTTTTAACCGCAATTTATGAAACAAGTGTAGAGACACACACAAATCCTGTACACACTTACCAGGTTCGTTTGTTCAAAATTTCTTCCACAGTTTCTGCAGGGTACGAGATTCAAATTCTGCTCTGTTTTCAAGAAAAAGAAAATTAAATAAATCAAAATTCAATGTTTTTCATTCATTGTTAAATGGACTAGTAATCCAGAGGAGTCGATTTGAGTTCAAATCTCATCCTAGTAGTTTGTTCAGAAAACTGTTATATTGGTGAAAGTCTCCAATGAAAGTGTCAGGATTGTTGTAAATCCAATGTCCCTATGGAGAAGGCTATCTGCTTTTCTCACCCTGTTTGGTGCTGTTCGTTTTATTCACTCGTGGGATGTATGCATCACTGGCTGGCCTGCATTCATTGCCTGTCCCTAGTCGTCCCTTGAGAAGGTGGGAGTTAGCTGTTTTCTGGATGTGACACAAAACCCACACCAATGCAACTGACTCACCAATGCCCCTGAAAATCACCCAGAAGCTATTCAGTTACCTTCAATGATGAACTAGGAATTTAACAATAAGTACCAGCTTTGTCAGGAATGCACACATCCCAAGAATGAATGAGTGATCAAAGGCTGGAATACACCATAATGGCGAACAAGAACGCAGTAAAATCTGGTTATTAAAAGGCCATTTGGCCCATTAAACTCATTCCTATCAGTAGCTGTGGGCATTAGTTCTGGTTTAGTGCATGGCCCTCTTGCCTCTTGATCAGAAGATTATGCATTCAAGTTCTTCACCAGAGATACTACAGGATGACAGAGAGGTTATGGTGTAGGAGGAGGCCATTCAGCCCAACGTGTCTGCAACAGTTCTCTGAAAGGGCACCTCACATGGTCCATACCATTTCCTGCCTGATCCCCATAATCCTGAACATTCTTCCTTTTCAGATGACAATGCAATTCTCTCTGGAACGTCTCTGTTGACCCTGTTTCCATAACCTTGTCCAGCAGTGCATTCCACATCCTAATCACTCATTGCACTCCTTCCACATATTGCCATTATTTATTTGGTTAAAATCATAAATCTGTTCCCTATTGTTCTTTCCACCAATGGGAACAGTTTCTTTCTCTCTTTCTCTACTCTGTCCAGACCCCTCATGAGTTTGAACATCTTGATCAAATCTTCCCTTTATCTTCTCTTCCCCAATCTTTCCAATCTATTTACAAAAATAAGGTGATGCAGTGATGATATCACTGGATTGGTCATTCAGCATCCTAGCTGACGCACTTGCAACATGGCTTTGACTGACACCAAGGTGAAATATGAATTCAGTAAAGTCTGGGATTTAAAAATCTGGCTTAATGGTGATCATGTAACCATTGCTGATTGTCATAAAAGCCCATCTGGTTCACTAATGCCCTTTAGGAAAGAAATTCCTTACCTGGTCTAATCCGCAAGTGATTTCAGAGCATTGTTGTGGACTGTTAACTGCTCTCAGAAATGACCATCAACCATTCCAAGGACAATTAGCAAAGGGTAACAAATGCTGACTTGCCCACATTCTGTCATTGATAAAAATCAAATGTGAAGTTGAATGACTGCAGCACAATAATGTAGAATGACACTCGAGTGCTGTACTGAGGGAGTGCTAGATTGACAGAAGTGTTGCAATCTATTCTATCTGCCATTATTTTAATGAACAGCAGGAGGATGTCCCACAAGGGCCTCAATTACTCACATCATTTATTTGGATAATGGCGTAGAAAGTCATATATCCAAATTTGCTGATGAGATAAAGTTAGGCAACATTATAGACAGTAAGGGATATTAATAGACTAAAGAATGGGGAAAATGGGGTTCAATGTAAGCAAGAGTGAGATTATCCATTTTGAAGTTAGATCAAAGTTAAAAATCACACAACACCAGGTTATAGTCCAACAGGTTTAATTGGAAGCACACTAGCTTTCGGAGTGACGCTCCTTCATCAGGTGATTGTGGAGGGCTCGATTGTAACACAGAATTTATAGCAAAAATTTACAGTGTGATGTAACTGAAATTATACATTGAAGAATTGATTGTCTGTTAAGCCTTTCATCTGTTCGAATACAGTGATAGTTTCACTTCTTTCATGTGTAAATCACAAAACCTTTTTTTTAAAGTTGCATTCTCAGGTTAGCTGTTAACAATGGTGATAGCTAGACAATATGTTGAAGGTGTTAGCCCCCTGTGTTCTCTATCTATGACCTGATGTTTAGATTGATTCCAATCTAAAAAGTGAGATCACAGAGTTTTACATAAATTCATGCAGTTTTTCGCTCAGAGTTCTACATGAATGTATGCAGTTTTTGAGCAAAGTGCAATGTAACTCTGCAAGTACAAATTCACCCCACAAAATATATGTGTGCATGTGGATCTTTGTCTGTCTGTCTGGGGTGGGGGTTGTGAGTGTGAGAAAGTGTGTGTGTGTGTGTGTATGTGTAGTGAGTGCAGAGTGTCTTAAGTCTGTGAGGGGGTGCATGCGTGGGAGTGTGTGTGTCTATAAGGGTGTGTGTGGGTGTCTGTGTGCGCGTCTGTGTGTACCTGTATCGGTGTGTATGTGAGAGTGTGTGTGTGTGTAGGAATATGTGTGTGTGTGTGCGTGTGTGTGTGTGTGTGTATAGTGCAATGGTGATCACCTGTAATGTGACATGAACCCAAGGTCCCGGTTGAGACCCTCCCTATGGGTACCGAACTTAGCTATCAGCCTCTGCTCAGCCACTTTTCTCTGCTGCCTGTCCCGAAGTCCACCTTGGAGGATGGTCACCCGAAGGTCCGAGGCTGAAAGTCCTGGACCACTGAAGTGTTCCCCAACTGGGAGGAAACACTCCTGTCTGTTGATTGTTGTGTGGTGCCCATTCATCCGTTGTCGTAGCCTTTGCTCGGTTTCCCCAATGTACCATGCCACAGGGCATCCTTGCCTGCAACGTATAAGATAGACAACATTGGCTGAGTCACATGAGTACCTGCCATGTACATGGTGGGAGGTGTTCCCACGCATAATGGTGGTATCTATGTCCACAATCTGACACGTCTTGTAGCGTCCACTGTGACAGGGTTGTATAGAGTTGTCCTGAGAGCCGGGCAGTTTGCTACGAACAATGATCTGTTTGAGATTTGGCGGTTGTTTAAAGGCAAGTAGTGGAGGTGTGAGGAAGGTCTTGGTGAGGTCTTGCCATAATTTTTCAGCCCCTGGGAAGTACTGAACAACGAAGGGTACCCTGTCAGTTGCAGCTTGTGTCTGTCTCCTGAGGAGGTCATTACGGTTCCTTGCTGTGGCACGTCGGAACTGGCGGTCGATGAGTTGAGCATCGTACCCCGTTCTTGTGAGGGCATCCTTGAGTACTTCCAGGTGTCCGTCACGTTCCTCCTCATCTGAGCAAATCCGGTGCATGCGTAGGGCTTGTCCATAGGGAATGGCTGTTTTAATATGTTTTGGGTGGAAGCTGGAGAAGTATAGCATTTTGAGGTTGTCTGTGGGTTTGCGGTAGAGTGTGGTACTGAGGTGTCTGTCCTTGATGGAGACACACGTGTCTGAGAATGAGACAGACAGTCGAGAGTAGTGCATGGTGAGTTTGATGGGATGAAACTTGTTGATGTCACTGTGTAGTTTTATCAGTGACTCCTCGCCATGGGTCCAGAGGAAGAAAATGTCATCAATGTACCTGGTGTACAATGTTGGTTGGAGATCCTGCATAGAGAAGAAATCTTGTTTGAACCTATGCATAAAAATGTTGGCATATTGGGGTGCAAATTTGGTCCCCATGGCTGTTCCGTGTGTCTGGATGAAGAATTGGTTGTCAAAGGTGAAGACGTTATGATCGAGGATAAAGCGGATGAGTTGTAGGATGGTGTTTGGAGACTGGCAGTTGTTGGTGTTGAGTACTGAGGCTGTTGCCGTGATGCCATCCTTGTGGGGGATGCTGGTGTAGAGTGCGGAAACGTCCATTGTGACAAGGAATGTTCCCGGTTCGACTGGTCCGTAGGTGCTGAGTTTCTGTAAGAAATCCGTAGTGTCGCAACAGAAGCTGAAGCTGTAGAATAGGTTTCAAGGTGCCTTCCACATAGCCAGAGAGATTCTCACATAGGGTCCCATTGCCCAACATGATGGGACATCCCGGTGTGTTGGCTTTGTGTACCTTTGGAAGGCAGTAGAAGTCGCCGACAGGCGAAGTACGTGGGATGAGGGCGCGTAGGGAACTCTGAAGGACTGGATCCAAAGTTCTGATCAGTGTTTAATTCTCGGGTGTGTTCTTTGGTCAGATCAGCTGGTAGTTGCCTGTAGTGTTCCTGATTGTTCAGTTGTCTGTACACTTCCTTGCAGTAATCTGTTCTATTCTGAATGACAATGGCTCCTCCTTTATCTGCTGGTTTGATGACAATGTTGAGATTGGCTTTGAGAGCCTGGATGGCATTGCGTTGGGAACGGGTGATGTTTTGCTGTACCTTGTGGGTACGGCTGATGAATCTGGCATTTATATATTCCCTGACAGTTTGAGCATACATGTCAAGCCCAGGGCAGCGGCCCTCCGATGGGGTCCATGTTGACACCTTCTTTGGTCGTTCCTCTACAGATCCCTGTGATGACTGTTCTAGTTCATCAGTGGGCTCCGTGGGATCACTGCCGGCACCTTGAAAGAATTCCCAGAGTCTCATTCGTCTGATGAACTCCTCTGTGTCTGCTGCCAGAACCAACGGGCCCATTTTGGTGGTGGGGCAGAAGTTGAGACCCCTAGGTTAGATCAGGGGACTTTATAGATGATACAAACTTAAATACAATGGATGTCCAAAAAAACTTGCGAGTTCAGGTATATAGATCTTTAAAATGTCACAAACAGACACAGAAAAGAAGGTAAAAGAAAGCTGGTTTTTAGATTTAGAGGTCTTGAGTATAAGGCTGCAGAAGTTATATGATAGTTATACAAAACACTGGTTAGACCCTATTTGGAGTACTGTGAGCAGAATTGGACACCACACCTTAGGAAGGGCACAATGGCGTGGATGGAGGACAAGGTAGGTTTACAAGAATGATAACTAAAGATCAGGGGTTATATTATATGTGATTATACAAATTAGGCCTGTTTTCTCTAGAAATTATAAGATTAAGGCGTGATCTGTTAGAGTCATAGAGTTATACAGCACAGAAGCAGACTCTTTGGACCGACTCATCTATGCTGACCTGATATCCCGATTAACCTAGTCCCATGTGCCAGCATTTGGCCCATATCCCTCTCAGCCCTTCCTCTTCATATACCCATCCAGATGTCTTTTAAATGTTGTACCTACCTCCACCACTTCCTCTGGCAGCTCATTCCATACATGCAACACCCTCTGCACAAAAAGTTGCCCCCTCAGATCCCTTTTAAATCTTTCCCCTCTCACTTTAAGCCTCTGCCCTCTGGTTGTGGATTCCCCTGCCTTGGGGAAAAGACCTTGGCTATTTAACCTTTCCAATTCCCTCATAATTTTATAAACCTCTATAAGGTCACCCCTCAGCCTCCGACATTCCAAGGAAAACAGCCTCAGCCTATTCAGCCTCCCCCGTGGCTCAAATCCTTCAGTCCCGGCATCACCTTTGTAAATCTTTTCTGCATTCCTGCAAGTTTAACAACATCTTTCTGCGAGCAGGGAGAACAGAATTGAATGTGGTATTCCAAAAGTGACCTCACCAATGTCCTGTACAGTTGCAACATGACCTCCCAACTCCTGTACTCAGTGTACTGACCAATAAAGGCAAGTGTGCCAAACGCTGCCTTCACCACCCTGTCTTACCTTTGACCCCACTTTCAAGGAACTTTGTAACTCTACCCCTAGGTCTCTTTGTTGATCTGATCAAATTCATCAAGATATTAACAGGAAAGGACAAGATAGATAAACTATTTGCACAGGGGCATAGTATAATAATTAGGGTGAGTCCGTTCAGGAGAAATGTTAGCAAGCACTTCTACAGACAAAGGGTAAGAGAGGATTGGAACTGTCTTCCACAAACAGCAGTGGGGATAGTTATTATTTTTAAATCAGAGATAGATACATTTTTGCTAAGCAAAGGTAATAAGGGATCTGGTCTAAAGGCAGGTATATGGAATTAGGTTACAGATCAGCCATGATCTCATTGAATGGTGGCAGAATGAGCTTGAGAGGCTGAATGGTCTACTCCTGTTCCTATGTTTCCTATGAGTTATTATCAGGGTCCTTGCTCACATATTTCTCACTGCTTCAATGGCATATTGTTATATTGCAGGAGCTTGCTGTATAGAAATCATCATCCCTGGTTTGTTGCCACTGTGGGAGATCAATTTAACTCACTCATACTCCACCAAACATGAAAACAAACTGGAACTCAAATGGCCACTGCATCTGTTTAGCAGGCGCCAAAGTCCAAGAGGATCATAGAACTGCTCTCTTATTGCAGAGATGACTAGTAGTGGCTCAACCTGAGGGTCACCATGCCTGAGGCAACGGGCAAGGTCAAAAAGACAGGACAATCATGGTCTTATATTTGGGGTTTGAGGAAAAAGGAGACAGAAGTCTCAGAAGCACTGAGCAAAGTTACAAGAACCAAAGATAATCTAGAGGCACTGGGACAAGAAGCGATGAAAGGTTTGGCAATTCACCCTGTTCAAGTGCACATCTCCACATGGTGACAAAATATCCCAGCTTCCTGTACATTGGGTGGAAAACAACATTAGTGAGAGAGAGAGAGAAAAACACCATGCAATTAGCAAAATCCAACATAGAACTCTTACCAAGTGAGTTTGCACATTCCTTGAGACCTTTATTGAATGTACTGGATTGTTAGAGTCATAGAGTTATTCAGCACAGAAACAGACTGGATTGGTCACTTTCTGATTCAAGATTGTATATTTATTTAGCACCATTCATGGTAGCCTCCCAATGTGCTTATGGGAATGTTGTCAGACATGATTTGACTCTAAACTATGTAAATTTGACAGAGTCTTACTAAACCAAAGAGCTGGATACAATGCCCCCCTCAGGTGAGGACCAAAGTGGAGAAGGAGAGACCTTCAGCTGGTGTGGGAATTGAACCCACTCTATTGGTGTCACTGCATCACAAACCAGCCATCCAGCCAACTGGGGTAACTGACCCACTGCTGAGTTACATATGGAGATTAGCACAAGCAATGAAAAGCTTGGTAAAAGAGGCAGATTTTAAGAAAACTGAGAGGGTACTCCAGGGCTCTGCAACTGTAAACCCATGAAAACTGGGGAGATGTGAGAGTCAGGAATTGGAGAAGCCAAATAACAGGCAGGGCGTGGAGGAGATGAGGGAAGAAGGCAGGTGTGATTTGATGAAAATTTCAAAATCTAGACAGGGAGCCAATGTAGGTCAGAAAACATTGTGTGTTGGGTGAACAAGATTGGCACACAATCAGAAACTGTGTGAAAAGATCTCAGCAAATAATTTGTAGGTGAGCTTGAATATTGCAGAAATATTGCGGATTTTCAAACATCTATATCTGATTAGAGTCAAATGAGCAAATGGAGGTGTAGATATCAGGTGCCGTACTCTTCTTCAATGGATGACACCAGCTCTTTGATTTGATGGTTCTGAGAAAGCAAAAGGCCAAAACATAATCTACAGAGAACTGTTTGATGACAAACCAGGGATGTGCAATTAATTCACAAGACAATTCCCTTGGCCCCCGCATGTATCCCAAAGGTTAATCTCCACAGGTTTGTGGTATATAATGATTTGTGGATACTCCTTGAACCACTCCTTTCATCCCCACCACACAACACATACAGGTATTCTCCCCTGCCTTTATACCTAGTAATGATTATAAAGAAGTCAGATGGCTGGAAAAAGGTTTTCAGATAGAATAATCCACTTTCCCTTAATTGTTCATGATTCATTCTTTGATGCAGGTATTAATGGACAGACAAGTACTTGTTGCTACATTGATAATTGCCCTTGAGATGGTGAGTGATGAACCATCTTCAGCCCATGGGGTGTAGGGACACCAACAATACTATTACAGAGGGACCTCCAGGACTTTATCCCAGCAGCAGTAATAAAATATTATATTCCCAGGTCAGAATGGTAATGCTGCGAGATGTAGGAGCAGCATTAGGCCATTCACTGGATTAGTGGTGCTGGAAGAGCACAGCAGTTCAGGCAGCATCCAACGAGCAGCGAAATCGATGTTTCGGGCAAAAGCCCTTCATCAGGAATAAAGGCAGTGAGCCTGAAGCATGGAGAGATAAGCTAGAGGAGGGTAGGGGTGGGGAGAGAGTAGCATAGAGTATAATGGGTGAGTGGGAGAGGAGATGAAGGTGATAGGTCAAGGAGGAGAGGGTGGAGTGGATAGGTGGAAAAGAAGATAGGCAGGTCGGACAAGTCAAGGAGACAGTAACTGAGCTGGAAGTTTGCAGAGCAGAGGAAATGACCTGGGAGTTGCAGTGGGAGAGGGACTCCCTGAGATTCTTGTAGAGAGAGGAGGAAAACTTCTTCAAGGCAGGCATCCTTGCAAGAGGATTCGCAGTAGGGTTAAAATCAACAAGGTAAAAACAATGACTGCAGATGCTGAAAACCAAATACTGGATTAGTGGTGCTGGAAGAGCACAGCAGTTCAGGCAGTATCCAATGAGCAGCGAAATCGACGTTTCGGGCAAAAGCCCTTCATCAGGAATAAAGGCAGTGAGCCTGCCCATCCAGTCTGTTCCACCATTCATCCCGGTAATCTTTGTACCCTTTACTAATCAATAACCTATCTCTGTCTTAATTGCACACAGTAACTTGGCCTCCACAGCCTTCTGCAGCAATGAGTCCCACAGATTGACCACCCTCTGGCTGAAGAAATGCTTCCTCAGCTGAGTTCTAAAGGGCCATTCCTTCACTCTGAGGCTTTTCCCTTGGTCTTAGTCTCTCTCACTAATGGAAACAACTTCTCCTGAGTCCACTGTACCTCAGGGCTCCCAGTATTCAGTACATTTCTATGAGATCCTCCCTCATCCTTCTAAACATTATAGAGTACAGATCCAGAGTCCTCAACCACTCCTCACATGATAAGCCCATCATCCCCAGGATCAATCCTGTAAACCTCCTCCATAGAAAGTGGTGGATTGGCAGATTGGGGGGTTTGCAAATGGGCTACCTTTGCACGGATGGAGTTGATGTTAATGGAATTGAATGTCAAGGGAAGAGGATTAGATTCTCTCTGGCTGAAACACACAATTGCCTGGCACTTGTATAACATTAATGTTACTTGTCACTTATCAAATTATACTTGAATTCTGTCCTGGTCTTCCTGAATGCAGCATGGACTTCTTCACTGTCTGAGGAGTTGTGAATGATGCTGAACATTGTGCAATTATTGCCTAATATCTCCACTTCTGACCCTTAAGATGAAGCTGAAGCTGGATGAGCCTAAGGCACAATCCTCAGGCACTCCTGCAGTGATGTCCTGGTGATGACTAATATTTATCAACCACAACCTTTGTGTCAGATAAGACTTGAACCAATGAAGAGTACTTTCCCGAATCTCATTGAAGAAGAAATTATATTGGACATGAAATGTTCACACTGTTTCTCTCTCCATAGCTATTGCCACACCTGCTGAGCTTCTCCAGCATTTTCTTTTCTTATCCCATTGATTCTAGCTTGCAAGGGCTCCTCGATGCCACATTTGGTGGTGAAATGTTGCCTTGATGTCAAGGACAGGCACTCTCACCTCTTGAATTAAGTTCTTTTATCCACGTATGGGACACAGTCATAATGAGGTCCAGAACAGAGCAATCCTGCCAAAGTCCAAACTGAGCAACAGAGAATGGATGTCACTTTATAGAAGTCTCAATGACACTTTGCTGATGATTGACCATAGACTGACAGGACTATAACTGGTCATAGGATTTGTCCAGACAGGATAAAACAGAGCAATTTTTACTGAGTTGATACCAGTTTCAACTGAAACATGTAGTAGGCATTAACCTTCATCAATTCAACTAGGATTCTGGCAGGATTAATAGATTAGATTCTCTACAGTGTGGAAACAGACCCTTCGGCCCAACAAGTCCACACCACCCTTCTGAAGAGAAACCCACCCAAACCCATTCCCCTACCCTATATTTACACATACCTAACACTGGGCAATTTAGCATGGTCAATTCACCTGCCCGACACATTTTTAGATTGTGAGACGAAACCCACGCAGACACAGGGAGAATGTGCAAACTCTACACAGACAGGCAGGAATTGAACCCAGGACCCTGGTGCTATGAGGCAGCAGTGCTAACCACTGAGCCACTATGCTGCCCTGTTGCATCACGTGTGCCCAAGTTTTATTTGGTTGCATAACATGGAGTAAATTAAATTGGCTGAAGACTGGCATCAGGGATACTGGAGATCAGAGAGGTATCATCCACTTAGTACTACTGGCTGGGGAATATCAGCCAATTCTTTTCAAGTATGTCCAAAATGTTCATGATACTGTAGTCACATGTAAATCCAGACTGGATAAACGTTGACAGTGAATACAGGAGCTGGAGTAGGCCATTCAGCCCTTTTTAAACTCACTCCATCATCAATATGATCATAGCTGATCAACAAACTAAGTACCCTGTTCCCAGGAACAGGACAATAACACTCCTTCATGAACTAATGTTAGGCATCCTTCATGCCTCCCCCAATTATCCCCAGTCCACATTGTTGTTCTCCATGGAGAGTGTACAAGAGTCCATTGAAAAATCAATACATCTCAAAAACAATCAAAACAATATCTTCATGATCCCCTGCCCCCCCTCTCTGTAAGATAATAGAGACCACTGTGATGTCAGTGCAGCAATGTAGTGATGCACATGACTCAAAGGTCATAACAAAAGAGATTGACTGCAATATTTTATATTCTTCTGAACAATCCAGTCTCCCTCCACTCCCCTCAGCAGTTTTGCTATTCCTGATAAGCCCCTCACTGCACTTGTTCCCATTTTTCACATCAATGTTATCTGAAGCAGTAACATGTCTACTTACGAGAAGCATTCATTTTAGGTTTGGTAAGAGAAATGTGACCTCCAAATCAGATAGTATAGGTCTCTTGGCAGATGGTTAACTCAAGCCCTCTTCCCCCATCAAATCTGTCAGACTGGACTATCCTCCATAGCAACTGTTGCTGGGGCAAACAAAGAAAACACTTTCCCATCATTTTCCTCCATTGTTCCCTTTCACTGGCCTATGATGAAATTGTACCTTACTGATTTGCAGTTTTTATTCAGCACAAAAGTAAAACAAACAAAATTAAAACTACTTTTAGCAGGAAAACAAGGAAGATGGAGCCAACTCAATTCTAAGTTCACCTTGAATTGTATCAATAACATGTGCTTGGAGGCTGTTCATTCATGTTGGATTAGTTCCTTGGGACAAGAGATTGTCCTAGGAGAAATGGAGCAGATTAGACCTGTTTTCCCTAGTTCAGAAGAATGAATGGTAGCTTCATGAAGAAAAAAAGTCAAGGGACTTGAGACGGTTGGGGTAAAGCAATCAAAGGGCATTGGGGTGGGGAAAGGGTAGAGTTGGATAACCAATCACCATCATCGTGAATGGCTGAAACATTGAATTGACCAGATGATGCGAATGAGGAGAAAACGAGGACTGCAGATGCTAGAGATCGGAGCTGAAAATGTGTTGCTGGAAAAGCACAGCAGGTCAGGCAGCATCCAAGGAGCAGGAGAATCGACGTTTCGGGCATGAGCCCTTCTTCAGGAATGAGGAAAGTGTGTCCAGCAGGCTAAGATAAAAGGTAGGGAGGAGGGACTTGGGGGAGGGGCGTTGGAAATGCGATAGGTGGAAGGAGGTCAAGGTGAGGGTGATAGGCCGGAGTGGGGGTGGGGGCGGAGAGGTCAGGAAGAAGATTGCAGGTTAGGAAAGCAGTGCTGAGTTCGAGGGATTTGACTGAGACAAGGTGGGGGGAGGGGAAATGAGGAAACTGGAGAAATCTGAGTTCATCCCTTGTGGTTGGAGGGTTCCTAGGCGGAAGATGAGGCGCTCTTCCTCCAACCATCATGGTCTGGCGATGGAGGAGTCCAAGAACCTGCATGTCCTTGGTGCAGTGGGAGGGGGAGTTGAAATGTTGAGCCACGGGGTGGTTGAGTTGGTTGGTCCGGGTGTCCCAGAGGTGTTTTCTGAAACGTTCCGCAAGTAGGCAGCCTGTCTCCCCAATATAGAGGAGGCCACATCGGGTGCAGTGGATGCAATAAATGATGTGTGTGGAGGTGCAGGTGAATTTGTGGCGGATATGGAAGGATCCCTTGGGGCCTTTGAGGGAAATAAGGGGGAATGTGGGTGCA
Organism: Chiloscyllium punctatum; assembly: GCF_047496795.1. Lineage (NCBI taxonomy): Eukaryota > Metazoa > Chordata > Chondrichthyes > Orectolobiformes > Hemiscylliidae > Chiloscyllium > Chiloscyllium punctatum. The sequence goes on along the minus strand of NC_092749.1, from coordinate 9,674,046 downwards.
AGTTTTGCATTTCTTGCGGTTTTTTCTCCAGTTTCCTTATTTCCCCTCCCCCCACCTTGTCTCAGTCAAATCCCTCGAACTCAGCACTGCCTTCCTAACCTGCAATCCTCTTCCTGACCTCTCCACCCCTACCCCCACTCCGGCCTATCACCCTCACCTTGACCTCCTTCCACCTATCGCATTTTGAATGCCCCGCCCCCAAGTCCCTCCTCCCTACCTTTTATCTCAGCCTGCTGGACACTTTCCTCATTCCTGAAACGTCGATTCTCCTGCTCCTTGGATGCTGCCTGACCTGCTGCGCTTTTCCAGCAACACATTTTCAGATGATGCGAATGGCCTACTCCTTTTTTTTGCTCCCTTAGAGAGGAAAGAAGTTTTTGTATTTTCTAGTCTTTTGAGCTGTGGATGATCAATCATCGCATCTATTCAAGATCAAGATCAAGAGATTTTGATACTAAAGGAATCAAGAGATAGATTAGGCTTTAAAGGGTGACGTATAAAATATTTATTGAATGGTAGATGCTTGAAAAGATAGAATGGCCATTCGATATTCACTACAGATAAATTGTGTGATACTCCCCAGTGTGGGGTAAGAGGTGGTGGTGTGGGGTGACATTTTGTTGCATTGTGGAGCTTTTCCAAATGCCAAGACAGCGCCACAACAGACAATACGCAGTTAAAATATGGTTGTCTATCCTAAATCACTTAACCACCTGTGGGACAGTGCAACAAGGATTTTACTAATAGTCACCCTTCAAAATGAAGGCCTGTATTTATTGAGCACCTTTTACAAACCCAGGATATGCAAAAAAAAAAGCATTTCACAGCCTATGACTTAATTCTGAAGCACGGGTGTAATAAAAGTAAACACAGAAATAGAGGTGCGCCCAGGAAGATTTCACAAGCAATCATGAGATAATGGAGGGTTAATATTTGACAAGATACTTCTCTAGCTGTCTTCTAATGGCGCAATTAAATTTTTTACATACCCAAAGGCAGACGAGACTTTAAAATTTAATGTGAAAAAAGGTACCATCAACAATGCAGTACTCCCTCAGTATTCCACTGAAGTCGATAGCCGAGATATTTTATTCAGGAGTAAAGTAAACCTCAACTTTCTGGTATGGAGACAATAGTGCTGCTAATGGAACTCTGGATATTGTATGCACTCAGAGGAGAATCCCGAGAGCGAAAAGCATCCCAGCTCTCAGATGTCCACGACTCAAGGTTCTGCAAATCAAACTCAGGAGATTTCTGGCCCAGAAATAGAAAAGAAACCCCACAATGGAGAAGCAGTGGACACGACATCCAGTCAGTAATCCAAGGCTTTTCAGAGCTACAGCACTGAGCAAAGAGAAGAAAACTGACTTCCTTCAGCCTCGGGAGATGACACAGCTCTCTCGTGGTATAGTGGCAAAAGTTCAAATCATATTGCAGCAGCAGGGAGAATTTAAATTCAGGTAATCAATAAATCTTCAAAAACAAAGCTCATCTCAGCAACAGCAACCACAAACTTATCAAAATTCGCCTGGTTCACAAACAAGGTCTCAAAAAATAATCAACCATCTTCTTCATGACCAATCTAATAAAATGTGTAGCTTTAGCCAGGAGTCTCAACACTTTACCTCAATAAGAGCTATTTATCAGTAATGAAAAATATCACAAGGTACAAAAACTTATGGGAAATGTGTAAATTGTAAAAGTTAAATATTTATTATGGTTGAATTACAAAATGTTATGTTTAAGATGAAGGAAAACTGGCTCCCAGTCACCGAATGACTCAGCGCCAGGTGCTGGCTCCTTAGCCAATGCCCAGGCACAGCCTCCAGAAACCTGACTCTTTCTCCAGTTTCTGCTCCCGGTGGTGGTTCCACCCTTCCTCTTCCGGGCCGGGCTCCTCCTGGGTGACAGCCCCTGTGGGTGTGGGTGTTGTCAACAAGTAGTTCTGGCAAAATGGTTTGCTAGTGTGGGGCAGGAAATTAGCCTCACGAGTGGAGTCTTGTGATGATTTTGTTTTCCAAACCTCAATGCGAGCTCATCGGCAGATAGTGAACTATCCATCACTCATAAACAATGTGTTGATGTGGAGGTGCTGGTGTTGGATGGGGATGGACAAAGTTAAAAATCACACACCAGGTTATAATCCAACAGGTTTATTTGGAAGTACTAGCTTTCAGAGCGCCACTCCTTTGTCAGGTAACTCGTGGGGCAGGA